>NC_045507.1:623683-830737 GCF_009650955.1 Corvus moneduloides
CTCCCGCTCGGGGGGGCCGGGGCTCGGGATCTCCACCTCGGGCTGCTTGTCTGGGGGGGCACGGGCACGGCCGGGGGGGCTCTAGGGGGGGCTTTGGGACTCGCAGGGGTCTCGGGGGCATCCGGAGGGGTCCTCTGGGTGTCCCCAGGGGTCTCTGGGAGTCTTGGGTGGTTCCCCAGGGGTCTGTAGGGGTCTGGTGGTTGCTCTTGGGGGTCTCTGGGTGTCCCCGAGGGTCCAGGGGGGGTCTCTACGGGGGTCCTCGGTGTCCCCAAGGGTCTCCTGGTGTCCCTGGGGGGTCTCTGGGTGTCCCCGAGGGTCCAGGGGGGGTCTCTAGGGGGGTCCTCGGTGTCCCCAAGGGTCTCCTGGTGTCCCTGGGGGGGTCTCTGGGTGTCCCCGAGGGTCCGGGGGGGGTCTCTAGGGGGGTCCTCGGTGTCCCCAAGGGTCTCCTGGTGTCCTTGGGGGGGTTTCTGGGTGTCCCCGAGGGTCCAGGGGGGGTCTCTAGGGGGGTCCTCGGTGTCCCCAAGGGTCTCCTGGTGTCCTTGGGGGGGTTTCTGGGTGTCCCCGAGGGTCCAGGGGGGGTCTCTAGGGGGGTCCTCGGTGTCCCCAAGGGTCTCCTGGTGTCCCTGGGGGGGTCTCTGGGGATGTCGGAGTGCCCTTGGGGGGGGTCTCATGGTAGCCTTGGGAACTCCCTGGGGTGGCAGGGGGGTCTCTGGGGGTCTCTGGGTGTTCCGGGGAGGTCTCAGGGGGTCCCGGGGGGGTCCCAGGGGTCTCACCAAGGAAGGTGCTGGCGATGTACTCGGACACCTGGTTCCCAGAGCGGCTCATCTCGGACAGGTGGGTCAGCTCCCGGTTCAGCATCCGCTTGAACTGGGGGACAGCGGTCAGGCCCAGAGACCCCCGGAGCCCCCCCGGCTCCCACGGGACCCCCAGACACCCCCCCCCCCGAACTCCCTCAAATCTCCAAGACCCCTGTGAGCCCTCCAGAGGGATCCCAGCCTGGCCAGAGCCCAGGGGATGGGACTGGGATGGACTGGAATGGACTGGGATGGGGGTAAAATGGGAACTGGGATGGACTGGGATAGGACGAAACTGGGACAAAACTGGGATGGAACTGGGCCAGGCTGGTCTCCCCCATCTCCCTCCTCTGAGGAGGTCCCCGTGGTGCTGGGGGGGCACTGGTGGCACTGGTGCAGTCACTGGCGGCACTGGAGGGAGCACCACTCCCCCCCCAGGATCCCCGAGGGGTTCCCCCCCCACTGACCCCCTCCCCAAATTGGAGGGGGGGGGGGGGGGGGAGCATCCCCTGCATCCCTCCGCCCCCCAGCCAATCAGGACCCGCCGTCCCGTCTCCATGGCAACCGCCGGTTCCACGGCAACGGCCCCACGGGGGGGGTCAACCTGTACGGCGGGGGGGGGGCGGGGGGGAACCTTCCGAGAACCTCCCAGAGACCCCTCCCCAAATCCCCACGCACGTCACGACCTCGCTCGGCCTCCGCATCCCCCCAGGCCCAAATTAAGGGGGGAAAGCCCCCCCAAGGCCCCCCCCCAAACCACAACAGGACCCTCAAATGTGTGGGGGCAGCCCCCCAGCCCCCTCCCCCACTACGATGGAGCTCAAAAAGACCCCCCCAAACTGCGGGGGCACCTTCGGGTGGGGGGGCGGGGGGGCCATGCAGGGAGGGGGGGTGACATTGAGAGGGACAGGGGAGGTCAGACGTGCCCCCGCCCCCCCGCAGGACCCCCCCTCGCCCCGCTGCCCCCCCCTTACCTGGTCCCACCACCCCACCAGCCAGGGCTTGGCGCAGGTCTCGCAGAAGAAATCCACCAAGGGCATTTTCCAGCCGGGAATTGGGGGGGGGCAGGGAGGTGCAGGACCCCCCCCCTCCACCCCACCCCACAGCCCGAAGGACCCCGCTGTCCCTATTTACCGGGGGGGGGCCCCCCCGTTCCACCCCGAACACCCCCGAACCCCGCTCAAGGCCCGGGGGGGGCCCTGGACATGGCGGAAGCTTTTTGGGGGGGGGGAGCGGGGCCCCCCCCCCGCGTTGGGAGGGCACCGCCAGCCCCCCCCGGCGCTGAGACCACACGGGGGGGGTCCCTCACATCGCCCCCACCCCCCTTTTTTGGGCTGGAGAGTGAAGCCTCCCCCTCCTCCTCCTCCTCCTCCTCCTCCTCCCCCGGGGGTCCTGAACCCCCCCGGGGTCCTGAAACCCCCCCGGGATGGTGGGGGGGGGGCGGTCAGTGGGTGCCCATGGGAGGAGGGATTTGGTGGGGGGGGGGGGGGGCAAAAGGACGCGGAGATGGGGAGGAATGAGAGGGGTGGGGGGAGCCGCGGGCGGGTCCGGGGGGGGTCCGGAGAGGTTTGGGGGGGATTCGGGGGGGTCCGGAGAGGTCTGGGGGGGACCCTGGGGGTGCAGGGAGGGGATGCGCGGGGGGGGGGTCAGGGATGCGGGGGATGCGGAGGATGCGGAGGATGTGGGGAGGGGGCGAAGGGGGGTTGGCGGAGGGGTCCCGGAGGGTTTTTGGGGACCCTGGGGGTGCCAGGGGGGTCCGGTCGGGGCTGCGGAGGCCGCGGAGCGCCGGGCGGGGGGGGCGGGGGGGGTCAGACGCCTGCGCGAGGCTTCGCTCCGCCCCCTCCCCGCCCCCTCCCCACGGTCACGGTCACGGTCACGGCCCCGCCGCAGCGCCAGGGGGGACACGGGGGGGGCGACCCCCACCGGGGGATAAAGGACCCCCCCAGGGGACACCCCCCGAAGGGTTGGCACCCCCAAAAGGATCAGGGACCCCCCCAAAAGGGTCACAGACACCCACGGGACACCGCTAAAGCATCGGGGTCTCTGCAGACCCCCCAAAAAACGTCCCAAGGGGCACCCCGAAAGCGTCGGGACTCCCCCAGCGCCCCCCTAAAGGGGTCAGGGACCCCCAGGGACCCTGCAGTGCCCCATTGGGGTGCGGGACCCTCCTTGGGGGGCACGCGGGGGGTGACAGGGACAGCGGGACATGGGGACACAATCCCGCACCGCGGCCACCGGCACCGGTGACACCCCAACGCCACCAGTGTCACCAACACCAGTGTCACCAACACCAGTGTCACCCCGACACAGCCACCAGTGACACCCCAACAGAGCCACTGCCACCAGTGCCAGCAGTGCCAGCAGTGCCAGCAGCAGCCTGACACAGCCACCAGTGACACCCCAACAGAGCCACTGCCACCAGTGCCAGCAGTGCCACCACTGCCACCAGTGCCAGCAGTGCCAGCAGTGCCAGCAGTGCCAGCAGCAGCCTGACACAGCCACCAGTGACACCCCAACAGAGCCACTGCCACCAGTGCCACCAGTGCCACCAGTGCCACCAGCACCCCGACACAGCCACTGCCACCAAGGACCACCGACCGATGCCGCCCCCGGTCCCCGCTGGTCCCCCCCGGCCTCTCGTCACTGTCCCAGGCCCCGGCCCCGTGTCCCTGCAGGGTCTGTCCTCGTGTCCCCGTCCCCGCCGTGTCCCCGCCGTGCCCCCTGTGCCCACCTTGTTGGAGGCCATTTCGCTGACCGCCCGGTGGGTCTGGAGGGTCTCCAGCTGCTCCAGGCACCAGTCCAGCTCCTCCAGCGTCTCCCGTGCCAGCTGCTGGGACGTCTCCTCTGGGGACAGAGGACAGCACCCACTGGGACCCCCGGGACAGGGGACAGCGAGGGGGGCCCTGGAGATGGGGTTGGGGGAACCCCGGGACAGAGGGGACCCCCAGCAATGGGGAGGACCCCTCTGGGATGGGGGATGTGGGGACCCCCTGGAGTTGTGGGGTCCTTCAGGATCTGAGGGATGTGGGGGGACCCCAGTGCTCCGTTTTTGGGGGGGAGGAGGGGGCTGCCACTCCCATGCCTCAGTTTCCCCAGTGGGACCCCAAAACCCCCCAAAGCCCCGACCCCCCCTTACCTGAGAGCGTGGCCTTGCAGAGGGGGGGCTGGGAGCCGATGGGCGACCGCCTGGGGAGGGGGGCAGGGGGGTCAGGGCTGGCCGGGACCCCCAATTTCGGAAGGGGGGGTCAAGGTCAAAGGTCGAGGTCACCCACTTGCTGCCCGGGGGCGTCGTGACTTTGGTCAGGATGGAAAAGTTGCTGCGGACACTGCGGAGACTGGCCAGGACCTGGGGGGTGCCGGGGGGTCAGGGGGACATCGAGGGGGGGACAGACCCCCTGAGACCCCCTGGGACCCCTCGGGACCCCCCACCCTACCTGAGCGAAGGGGGTGACAATCAAGTCCTCGGCGTGGCTGGAAAAGAAATTGGGGGGGGGGGGGGGGGCGTCAGGCAGAGAATCTGGGACCCCCCCCAATTCAGAGAGCGTTGGGGGGGGGGGCTCTGAGGAGATTTTGGGGGAATTTTGGGGGTAATGGGGAATTTTGGGTCACCTTGGGGGAATATTGGGGGTCCCCAAGGGGATACTGGGAGAGGGGCATGGAGGGATGGGGGGTGGGGGAAGGATATTGGGGAGGGGTCTTCGGGTAAATGGGGGAATATTGGGGGGTCCTAGGGGTCCGGGGGGATGCCAGGAGGATTCCAGGGGTGCTGGAGGGGGGGCCAAAGGAGATCTTTGGGTTCTGGGGGGGTTCCAGCTGGCGCTGGAGGAGTTGCGGGAGATGCTCTTGGGGGAACCGCAGGGGTTTTGGGGGGTTCCTGGGTCCAGCGAGATCTCGGGGGGCTCTGGGGGGGCTCTGGGGGTGCCGGGGGGGTCCGGGGGCGTTCGGGGAGGGGTCGGAACTCACGCCTCGCTGGCGATGGAGGAGTTGCGGGAGATGCTCTTGGGGGAGGCGTCGAAGTCGCTGTCGGAGCGGTACAGGAAGGACTCGCGGCGCTGCGCCGGGGGGGCCCCGGCCAGGAGCCCCCGGCCCGGGCTGGCCTGGGGGTCCGGGGGGCTGTGCCCCCCCCACGGGCCATTCTCCACCTCCGAGCTGGGGAGACACGGGGGAGAACGTCGTGTCCCAAACCGGGACCCCCCCCCCCCAGCAGCCCCCCAGAACCCCCCCGATCCCGGGAACCCCCCCAAAACCAGGGGGACCCTCAGGACCCCCGTGACACCCCCAAACCCAGCTCTCCGGGGCGGGGAGGGGGGACACGGTGGTGGTCCCGCCCCGGCCCCCCCCGCCCCGTTCCCCTCCCAGCTTCCTCTCCCGGGCCGTGCTGGGACCAGCGGCTGGGGGGTCCCCGTTCCTCCCCAGAGCCCCCCAGCACCGGGGAGGGGGTCAGGGGGGCGGTAGAACAGCCCTGGGGGGCTCGGGGGGGGGGGTGTCTCTGGTCCCATGGAGGAGCCCCAGTCCTGGGGGGGGGGTCCTGGGTCCATGGGGGTCCCCAACCCCCCGGCCCTGGGGGGGTCCCCAGCCTCATTGCCGGGGGTCCCCATCCCGCGGGGTCCCCGCCGGGTGCAGCCCCCGCCCCCGGGGTGCTGGGGGGAGCCGGGGGGGCTGCGTGGGGGTGGGGGGGGTGACTCACCGCCGGCAAATTTAGCAACCGGCTCCGGGAAGAAAAAAGGGCTTTTTTGGAATTTTAGCGGGATTGATTCCCCTGCCTCCGGAGGCGCAGGGGGCAGCCAGGCCCGGGTCCGCGGGGAGGGGCACCCTGGGTGACACCCTGGGTGGCATCTGGCGTCACCCCAAGTGGCATCCCCGGTTTGGGATGCGGTTTGGGGTCCGCACAGGTGGATTGGGGGGGTCCGGCAGGTCCAGCCCCCCAGAATTGGGGTGCCCCAGCAGAGGCGGGTGGGGTGCGGGGTATCCTCCGGATCATTCCCAATGGATCCGGGGTGTCCCCGGGATGGGACAGAGACAGGGATGAGGATGAGGACGAGGATGTGAGTGGGAAGATGGGATGGAGAATGATGAGAGCAAGGAAGAGATGGGGGAGAGGGATGGAGACAGATGGGATGGGAATGGGGCAGGGATGGGCATGGGAAAGGTTGGGGACTGGGGAGGAGGTGGGATGGGGACAGGGAAGAAACAGGGATGGGGATGAAATAAAGATGGTGAGAGGGATGGGATTGAGACGGAGAGCAGGAAGAGCAGAACACTGGGAAGGTGACAGGGACCGGGATATCTCCCAGGGTCCCCCTCCCAGCGCCATCCCCCCCCCCCCCCCCCAAAAACCATCCCGTGTCACCCCATCCCATCGGGTGCCAGCCGCGCCAGCCCCGGGGGCGTCGGGAAGGGGCGTCCCTGCTATTCCTGGTAGCTGGGATTTCCTTCCCAACCCACCGGGATCTGCTCCGGCAGCCGGAGACAACCGTGAATCATTTTTAATGGCCACAGGTGACTCATCCCCCTCGGAAAAGATTCCGGCACATCAGAAATGCCGGAGGGGCTGCGACGCCGCCATCACCGCGGGGTCGGCGGCCGCGGGAATTATTAATATCCGTAGGGAAAGGGGGTTGGAGCAGGAGGAATTCATTAGGGCTGCAGGAACCCAGGAGCAGCCGCCGGGAGCTGGGAAGAGCCTCCAGGAGCCGGTGGCAGCTGGCTGGATCCTGGCACGGCTGCGGCTCCGGCCCTGCTCCGGCGAGATCCCACCTTGGGATCTCACCTGCCTTCGGCTTCATTCCGCTAATTGGCCCAGGAAGGGGAAAATCCGGGAGCCAGGGTGGAGCTGGTTCCTCCTGGCTGCTCCCCGCCGAACCCCAACAGCACCGGGATGCCGGGATAACGGGGCGGGGGTCATAGGGCAGCAGGGGAACGGGATCCCACACCCCAATCCCTGGATTTAGGGGGGTTTCACCGAGGGGGATTCCGGCCCTGCTGCTCCCCATCGCCCTCTCCAGCTGCTTGCCATCCATGGGGACGGGAGGAAGAGGAGGAGGAGGAAGGAAATCACCCCCCGCTTCCCGAATCCCGACCATCTGCTGAGCCTCCTGTGCATAAATTAACGCCCCTAATGAAGCCGGAGCCGCCGGAAGGACGCAGAGCACACGGCACATGGCGGCGCATTCCCAAGTTGTTTTCCCTAAAAAAACTTCCCAACCGGGAACGGGAAGAGCCAGCGCTGGGGCCAGATGGATCCTGGGGGGCTGCATCCCCCCCGCCCCCCCAAACCAGGCATCTCCCAATCTCCTGGATCCTGGTGGCAGCTCCCGATCCCTGCCTCGGGATCCCCAGGCTCCCAGCGGTGGCCTCAGGAGCGGGATCGCCCCGGGAAGAGGCGGCAGCATGAAGGGGAGACCCCGAAACAGAGGTGCTGGGATGGGGGACCCCTCCCTCAGGGCCCGGGGGGGTCCCTGGGTACCCCCAATTCCCATCTCCGGTACTGGGAGGATGCTGGGGGGGGTCCCACCTCCAGTGCCAGCACCGGGATGAGGACGGGGGGCTCCCAGTGCCAGTACTGGGATAATGCTGGGGGGGTCCCACCTCTGATCCCGGTACCGGGAGGATACTGGGGAGGGGGTCCCGCCTACAATCCCGGTCCCAAGAGGGGCCCCAGGGGAGGCCCCACCTCCGGCACCGGTACCGGGATGACGCTGGGTGAGCTCCCACCTCCAGTCCCGGTACCGGGAGGACGCTGGGGGCGTCCCCGGGGGTGTCGCCGGCGTCACCTACCGCTTGCCGGTGCCAGGGGTCCCATGGAGGGAGGAGGGCCAGGACATGCGGGCGCTGCGCAGCCCGGGCCGGTCCCCGGTGTCCACGGCATCCGCCCGCTCCATGGGCCGGGGCCGGTGCCGGTCGGTGTCGGAGAAGCCGCGGTGGCGGATGCGGATCGGGGTGCGGGGCTGGCGCCAGAGGTGCTGCGGGGGGCGCAGGGGGCCCGGGCCCTCCCGGGGCACCGGCAGCGACAGCGACAGGCTCTTCCTGGAGCCCGGCACCGGCTCCATCATCCCCGGCACCGGGGGGAACCGGGGACCCGCAATGCTGCCGGCGCCGGGACCGCAGCCACCCCCGGTGCCGGAGCCGCTGCCAGTAACGGTGACGGTACCGGAGCGGGTCCCGGAGCCCCTCCCGGTGTCGGAGCTCCTCCCGGTACCGGTTCCGGAGTCCCTCCTTAGCGCTCCGCGGTACCGGCAGCGGCTCCTCCCGGTCCCGGGCTCCTCATGGCCCCGTGCAACCGGTTGGAAAGACCCGGGAAAGAACCTCCCGGTGCCTCCGGTGCCGCCGCCGGTGCCGCTGCCGGTGCCGCTGCCGGTGCCGCCTCCGCGCCTGGCTCGGCGCCTCCCCCCGCCCCGGGACCTCCCCCGCCCCCGGATCGGCTCCGCCCCGGGACCCCGTGGACCCCCCCACGCAGAGTCACGGCGGCGCGGACCCTCCCCGTTAACCGGGGATCCCTCCCCCGGTATTCCCAGAACGGGGATCCCGGATCTTCCTCCCCCCCACTCCCGATTCTCCCCCTCACGGAGGGATTCTCCCCCTCCCCCCCCGATCTCCCCACGGCGGGGACGGCCCCCCAAAATCCCCTTGGCGAGGATCCCCCTTCTCGGGGTATCCCCCACCTATGGTGCCTCCCCCATTTAGGGATTCCCCCTCCCAGCCGAGGGGACCCCCCCCTCCTGTCCCCCCAGTACCCAAACTGGGCCTGGGGGGCACAGGGAACCCCCAGAGCAGCACCGGGACCCCACCAGACCAAGCACAGCACGGACCCCCTTGCAGATTTGGGGGGGGCCCTTTGCACGGCGCTGCAGGGACCCCCCCCAGGGCCAGGGTTGGGGTCTCAGCGTGGGGGTCCCCCCCTATACAGACCCCCAGGTTTGGGGGTGTCCCCCCATTTCCATGACACTGCAGAGTCCCCCAGTGCCACACTGCGGGGTCACCCCCTTCCACAGCCCCCCCAGAGGCTGTGGGGACACTCCGGGGTCACCCGTGTAGGCACAGTCCCCACCCTGGACATGGTCCCTGCCCCAGGGAATGTCCCCAGCGAGGACAATGTCCCCATCCCAGGCCAGGTCCTGGCACTGTGCCCATCCAGGGCCGCATCCCCGTCCCCATCCCCGTCCCCATCCCCACCCCACAGGCTCCCCAACCGAGGGACACCTCCCAGCGCTGTCCGGAGCCCCCCGAAATCCCCCTGGATTAGCACGGGGACACTCGGGGTCCCCCCGGTGCTGGCAGCCCCCGGAGGCCGCGCGCCCCCCGTTTGTCCCCCCCATGTCCCCGCCCGTACCTGGGGGGCCGGGGGTGAGTGACCGGCGGGGCCCGCAGGGGCAGCGTGGTGGGGCGCGGGGGGTCGGGGGGCTCCGGGGGCTTCCAGGGGGGCACCTGAAGGGTGGCGGAGAGGCGGCGGCGGCCGCGGTGCAGGTCGGCACCCGGCATGGCCGGGGGAGGCTGCGAGGGGGGCACGGGGCACGTCAGAGGGGCGGGGGGGGCACGGAATGGCACGGCACGGCACGGCACAGCCAGGCAGGCTGCCAGCACATGGCACAGCACGGCACGGCATGGCACTGCACGGCCAGGAGAGCCTCCCGCCACCTGGCACGGCACGGAATGGCACAGCTTGGCAAGCGACTCTCACACCAGAGCGTGGCACAACACGGCACGGCACGGCCAGGGAGCCTCGCACGGCACGGCACGGCACGGCATGGCACGGCACGGCGCAGCATCACCCGGCGGGGCACACGGCATGGCACAGCATCGAACCACACGGATTGGCACGGCACGGCGCGGCACTGCCAGGGAGCACGGCACGGCACGGCACCGCATGGCACGGCCCTGGCACGGCACAGAAAGGCACCGCGCTGGCACCGCGCCCCGGCCGGAGCCCCCCGCCCTCCCCCCGGTGCCCCTCACCTGCTGCTCAGGCCCGGCCACGCTGCTCCGGTCCCTCCTCATGTGGGGTGCCAGGGCTCAGGGCACCGCGCCCACGCGGGGGGACCCCAGAATGTCCCGGGGGGCTGCGGGACCTGCGGGGGAGAGGTGAGGGTGAGGGGGGAGTGGGGAGACCCCCGGTACCCCCCCGGCACTCGCCCCCCCCCCCGGTACCGTGCCGGGCTGAGCCCCGACACGCTCGTTACAGCCCGGAGCTGCCGGTGGGCACGGACCACCGGGACAGCCCCGCTCCGCACCCCGGGGACCCTCTGGCTCCTCCCGGCACGGGTTGCCAAGGAAACCGCGGCATCGCATCCCGTGGGATCGTCGGCCACGGGCATCACCGTCGCTTCCCGCGGCACCGGAATCCTTCCCGCGGCACCGACAACATCCCCGGAACCCCCGGAGCCGCAGCTCCCGGAGCCCCTCAGACCCGAAGCCCCCGGTCCCGCATCCCCGGAGCTCCCCGCGGTTCCTGCGGCCGCTGCCGCACTCCGGTCCCGGCCATCTCCCGGTACCGGGGGCACCGGGGGATGCTCGGGGCCGGGACAGCACCGGCCCCCGGGAGTGGGGGGGCTCTGGCCGGGACGGCAGGAGGGGAGCGCCCATCGCCGTGCCCTCCCCGTACCTGGCCGCCTGCCGGTGCCGCGGCGCTGCCCGGCATCCTCCCGCCTTTGTCTCCGGCGGGAGCGGCCCCGGTGCCGCCGGGAGCGCCCGGTGACAGCGGCGGAAACGCGGCGGGGGCGGCTCCTCCCACCCCCGCACCGGCCCCGGCCCCGCGCCGGTCTCCCGTGCCGGTCTCCCGTGCCGGTCTCCCGTGCCCGCCCGTGCCGCTGCTGTTCCCGGTGCCGTTCCCGTACCTGGCCGCCTCCCGGTGCCGCGGCGCTCCCCGGCATCGTCCCGCCTTTGTCTCCGGCGGGAGCGGCCCCGGTGACAGCGGCGGAAACGCGGCGGGGGCGGCTCCTCCCACCCCCGCACCGGCCCCGGGCGCTCCCGGTGTCCCCGGGACTGTCCCCTGCCCTGGATATCCGCGCGTTCCACGCGTGTCCGTCTGTCCCCAGAGCGCCGTGTCCCTCTGTCCCCGCGCCGCCCTGTCCCTCTCCAACCTCCAGGATGGATAAAGGGGTTCCCCCCCCCTCGACCGAACCCCCCGAAATGACAGAAAAAAGAGGCTTTCGCCTCAATTAAAACCCCGCAAATGATGGGAAAGGGGAATTTCTCCTCAATTTAAACCCTTACAGTGGTGAAAATGGAGGGTCCCGCCTCAACTTGACCCGCTAAAACGAGGGGAAATGGAATTCCCCCGTCAGTTTAACACCCCCAAAATGCTTTCCTTACCTATTACCGTTTTTCCCCTCAAGAAACACTATTTTTGGGGCTTTTGGGACACCTTTTTCCTCCGCGAAGGTAGGTCCCTTATAACTGAGACTCCCCCTCGATGGAACTCCTAAAATGGCCCATAAAGAGGCTCCTCTCAACTTAAACCCTTAAAAACGAGGGGAAACAGGGATTCCTCCTCAATTTAACCCTTAAAATGATGAAAACGGGGAGTTGTCCTCATTCCAAACGCAAAAAAAAAAAAAAAGGCATCATAACGGTTTTCCCTTTCCATTTAAACCCGAAAATAACGGGAAAAGGGGATCCCCGTCGAGGGACACCCCTGAAATCACGCGAAAGGTGGGATTCCCTTAGAAAATTTTGCGAATTTTTAGACACCGAAAATCGCAGGTGAAGGGGGCGGGGGGATCCTGGGGTGGGGTCTCTCTCCCCAACCCTCTCCGTGCCCCCCCTAAATCCTCTCCCAGGACCCCCAAACGCCTCCGTACCCCCCAAACCCCCTCCCAGCACCCCCCTCCCCCCCCCCAAATCTCTCCGTGCCCCCCCCGCCCCACCCCGGTCCCCGGGGGTCCCTTTGCCCCGGCGCTTTACGGCAGTGTGGTCGGCGCGGCGGCGGCGTTTTACGGCAGTGTGGCGGACACGGCGGTGCGGTGGCGGCGCTTTATGGCAGTGTGGCGTGCTCGGAGCTGCTGCGGCGGCTTACGGCAACGTGGCGGCGCTTTACGGCAGTGCGGCGAGCTCGCTGAGGCGGCGGCGGCGCTCTACGGCAGCGTTGCGGGGAAGGAGCGGCGCCGGCCGCGGCTGCGGTTTACGCAGCTCTACCCAACGCGCCCAAAAAAGTCTTTAATCGGCGTTTAGCCTCCCCCTTTCGAGCCCTTAAACCCGTGGCAGCATAACCTACAACGCAACGAACACCCTCAAAACCCTCCCAGCATCCCTAAGTCTTGTCTAGCAATCCCAAAAACATCTCCCAGTGCATCCCAGAGCCCCCAGTCATATCCCAGTCCCTCCACAGTGCCCACAGCCCCTCTCCAGTCCATCCCAGTGACCCCAGAAAAAGAGAAGCTTTTGAGGAGAAAAGAGGTTTAAACGGAGAGGAAAAAACTTACTTTTCTGTTGTTATCTGTGTGATGGAAAAAAGCCAGGCAAGTTGAGGGGAAAAGGGTGGAAAACGTGAGGGGGGAAGGGTGGGAAACATGAGGGGAGAAAAGAGTGGGAAAGGTGAAGGGGAAAAGGGAGGGAAACGTGAGGGGAGAAAAAACCGGGAAAGGTGAGGGGAGAAAAGGGCGGGAAATGTGAGGGGAGAAAAGGGCGGGAAACATGAGGGGAGAAAAGAGCGGGAAACGTGAGGGGAGAAAAGGGCGGGAAACATGAGGGGAGAAAAGAGCGGGAAATGTGACGGGGAGAAAAGAGCGGGAAACCTGAGGGGGAAATGGCCGAGGGTCCCTTGGCCGTCCAGTCCCTGACGGATGTGCCCTCCCTGCCAAAAACACATCAAATTCTGACTTTTAAATTTTTTTATTGATTTTTCCATGAAAAATACAAAGAGTCGAGTGTGGGGGTGGGGGCCGGGGGGGTCCCGGTCCCCTCTGAGGGGTCCCGCAGTGCCACAGGGGGTCCCTGGGCAGGTTTTGTCCCCGTGTTGGGCCCCCCAAAAACGGGCCAGGGCTGAGGTGGGGACCCCTTATTGCTACTGAATTGGGGGTCCCCTGGCCCCCCTCCCCAAATTCCAGGGCTGGATCCCTGGAAGAGGGGGTGGGGGGGGTCAGAGTTTGGGGGGGTGATGGCGGATCTGGACACGGGGGTCGCTCCTAAATATTTATATTAATAATAATTAAAACTACAAGAAGCTTCACACAGGCACGACACAAAAAAACCAGGAGCCAGGATGGGTTTGGGGAAGGGTCTGGGGGGAAAAAGAGGGTGCTGGGGAGTACCAGGATTGGGGAAAACCAGGGAAGAATAGGAAATAAATCGGAAATAAACCACTGAAAAGCGAGAAATTATCCCGACATCAAAGGGAAAATAAATAAGAATTGCAATAATAATAATAACAACATCAATAATAATTAATAATAAGAATAATTAAGAATAATTAAGAATAATAACAATGATAAGGAGGACAGGGGAACTCAGGGTTGGGGCTTTTGAGGTGGGGTTCCGCCCTTTTTTTTGGACAGGAGGCTCCAAGTGGCCAAGCTCCAGCAAGTGGAGTAATTTGGGGCAAAAAATGCCCATTTTGGAGAATTTGGGGAGGGAGGGGTGGGGAAGTGTGACAAGACACATCCCCTCCCTCCCAATCTTGGGGGTACCAGAGGAATCCCTGGAATTTTAGTGCCACTGACCCCCCAAAACTTTCCTTGATCACACTTGGGGTTCACAAGCTGCTTCCACGGAACTTGGGGAGCACAAAACAGGTTCTCACCCCCTCTGGAAAGGCGATTTTGGGGATTTTTTGGGGGATTATTTTTAATATTCTGCTATAAAAATAGATGGATTTGGGTCTGCGGTTCCTGAGGAGTCGCCGCTCCCCACGTCAGTCACGCTCCTCCTTACCTGATAATGGGTAACAAGTCTAATTAAACATGTGATTAACCCTTATTTTTGTTCTTTCTCCCCAAAATTTCCTCCCCCTCCCCCAAAAAATTATGGAAAAGCATGGAAAGAAGGAGAGAGCGAGCAGACGTCCCCTCCCCGGAGTCCTGGAGCAGAGGGAAGGGGGGGCACAGCCCCCACCTGGACACACCTGGATCAGGTGAAGGGGGGGCACCGCTCCAGGTGGTCCAGCCACTGCCAGAGTGGTGGGGTTTGGGGTACCTGGGGGGGTCCCAGGTTCCCAGGTATGTCCACAGTGTCCTGGGGGGTCTCCAGGCTTTCCAGGGCCCCTCCCAGTGCCCTGGAGCACCTGGAGGAGTCCTCAGGATGCCCATCAGGGACAGGTGAGGGTGTCCAGGTGTCCAGGCTGTGCGTCAGGTGTCCCCACGGTGTCCTCAGTGGCCATGGAGGGGGTCTCCGAGGTCTCCATGGTGTCCGTGGTGCTCACGGGGCGTCCCCATGGTCTCCAAGGTCTTCAGGTGGGTTTCTCCGTGGTCTCCATGTTGCCCACAAAGGGGGTCCCCAAGGTCTCCAGGTGGGTTTCTCCATCCTGGAGACCCAGGATGTCGTTGGGGTCCACGGAGGGGGTGCCCAGGACCTAAAGTTGGGTTTCTCCATGGTCTCCATGGTGCCCATGGAGGGGTCCTTGAGGTCTCCAGGATGTGTTTGGTGCTCGTGGGAGTCCCCGAGGTCTCCAGCTGAGTTTCTCCATGTTCTCCATGGTGCTCATGGGGGTCCCTGAAGGTTCCTGAAGGTCTACAGGTCTCCAGCTGGCTTTCTCCATGGTTTCCATGGTGCCCATGGAGGGGGTCCCCAAGGCCTCCAGTTGAGTTTCTCCCCGTGACCCAATGGCGGTGACAGGAGACCCCGCACCCGCTCGGTGGCCACCAGCGGGGACAAGGCTCAGGCCTTGTGCTGCTTGGTAGTCTTGAAGGACACCTGAAGCACGCGGTCACCCAGACGGTAGCCGTTGAGGCTGGCGATGGCCATGGCCGCCTCCTCGTAGTTGGTCATTGTGACGAACCCGAACCCTTTGCACTTGTTGGTGGCGAAGTCCCGGATGACCTTGACGTTGGTGACGGCGCCGAAGGGTCCGAAGAGCTGCCACAGGACGCTCTCGTCCGCCTCCGGCGCCAGGTTGTAGACGAAGATGCACCACCCGGGCCCGGGGGTCCCCAAGCCCACCCCGGCCAGCGCCGGCACCGCCTCGATGGCCAACGGTGAGAACCTGGGCAGCAGCGACAACGGGCTGGCCTGGGGTCAGCAGGGGGGTCCCAGGGGTCCCCTCCTGAGCTGGGGAGGGTCCCCAGGTTGTGGGGGGGGGATTGCAGGGGGCAGGTTTGGGGGGGTTTGGGGGGGTTTAGGGAGTGGGGGGGGCGTTACCTCTTCACCCCGTACGCCACGTTCAGCAAATTGTCCAGTCTGGAGGGGACAAGATGCTGTTGGGGGGGACACCCAGAGGTGTCCCTGGTCCCAGGGGGGGGTCCTACTCCCGCAGGACACCCAGGACACCTGAGGCCCCTGTGCGCAGGGGTGTCCCACCCTCCGAGGGCTCCCAGGATCCTCGGGGCTTCTGTTCCCAGGGACATCCCACCCCCTCCAACCTTCCCAGGACCCCCAGTGCCTCTGTTTCCAGGGGTGTCCCACCCCTCCAGCCCCCCAGGATGCCCCAGCGCCCCCAGCCCTCTCAAGACCCCTGTTCTCAGCGATATCTCATCCCCCCGCAGCCCCCCAGGACTCCCAGTGCCTCTGTTCCCAGGGATCCCCCCAAGGACCCCATTCCCGAAGACATCTCATCCCCCCAGCTCCTCCAGCCCCCAGGACCCCCATTCCCAGCGATACCCCACATTCCCAGCCCCCCGGCCCTCACCGGAAGCGCTGGGGGGGGGGGTGCAGGGCCCCATAGCGCCGGGCGCCGGGGCAGAGGCTCAGCAGGGCCCCCCCCGATTTCTGCCCGGGGGTGTTGGCGAACTTGACCGTGATGGGCTCGGCCGCCCCGAGGGGCTTCTGCCCGTGCAGCCCCCGCACGGCCTCCTCGGCCTCCACGCGCTTGTCGAAGCGGATGAACCCCACCCCCCGGGACACACCTGCGCGGGTGCCACGGGGATCAGGGACACCCTAAACCAAAACCCCCTTCCCGCCTCACGGCACCCAGGAACGCTCCTGCCCACCCACAGACCCCAATGGGATCGCTGGGTAACCCCCCCAAGGGGAGTCCTCCCTCTCCAGAGCCCCCCAGGGACCCCCAGGACTCCCATTCCCAGGGATATCCCACCCCCCAGGATCCCTGGGGTCCCTCTTTCCAGCGGTGTCCCACCCCCCCAGGGCCTCCCAGGAATGTCCCACCCCCCCCCAGGATCCCCAGGACTCTCAGAACGCCCACCCCCAGGGATGTCCCACCTTCCCAGGCGCACGGAGCACACCTGGGCACAGCTGGACACACCTGTGACCTGGTCCACGAGGATGCGGGATGTGATGATCCGGCCATACTGGGAGAAGAGCTGCTCCATCTCCTTCTGCCCCATGGCCTTGGGCAGCCCACTCACGTACAGGTTGGCATCGCGGATGGAGGCGGAGCTGGGCCGGGCGTAGGACACCTGGGGGGGCAGGTGAGCCCTCGGGACCCCCCAGGGGACAGCGGCATCGCCCACCCAGGGGTTCCACCCACCACAGAGGACACCCAGGTGCCCCCCAAGTGGCCCCCCACCCCCCAAGGACTCCCAAATGCCCCTTTGAAGGACCCTCCAAGTGGCTCCCCACCCTGAAAGCCCCCCAGGTGCCCACCCCCACATCCCCAGGGCACCTTGATGGTCTTGGTCTGCAGCTTGAGGCCGTTGAGGGCCCCGATGGCCCTGTCGGCGTCTCCGGCCTCCACGTAGTTGACGAAGCCGTAGCCCAGGCTCTGCCCTGGGGCACCATGTCACCGTCACCGGGGGGTGGCCCTGTCCCCTGTGCTCCCACCCGTGTTCCCAGGTCTATCCCCACCCCTGTCCCCACTCTGTTCCCACTCGTCTCCCCAAGATCCTTGTCCATCCCACCAACTTCGCTGTCCCGGGGGTCCCTGTCCCGTGTGTCCCCATGGTCAAACTTGTGGGGACAGTGGGGGCACAGGGACACTGGGGTCGTGGGGGCAGTGGGGGGACACCGAATTGTCCCTGCCCCCATGGTCACAGTCCATCCCTGTCCCCACAGGTCCCCGTGTCCCCTCTCCCCATGTCCCCGTGTCCTGTGTCCCATCTCCCCGCATCTCACATCCCTGTGTCCCCTCTCCCCGTGTCCCACCCGCCCATGTCCCCGTGTCCCGTGTCCCCCGTCCCCTGCCGGTACCGGTGACCTTGTCCCGGACGAGCTTGCAGGACTCGATGTCCCCGAGGCTCCCGAAGAGGCTCCGCAGCTCCTCCTGGCTCATGGACTGGGGCAGGTAGTTGACGATCAGGTTGGTTTTGCTGTCATCGGTCACAGCGGGGGGACCCGGGGGGGCCCCGTTGGGCAGCGCCGCCGCCACCCCTGGGCCTGGCACGGCCACCACCGGGACAGGGACGGGGACAGGGCCACAGCCTGATGGCCCCGCGGTGCTGGGAGCCTGGGCCTCCACCGTGCTCAGGATCTGCTAAGGGGACAGGGGGTGTCACGGGGGGGGTCACTGCAGGGACAGGGACAGCGGGGACATGGGGACAGCGAGGGGACAGGGACAGCGAGTTCATGAGGATGGTGAGGGG
Source organism: Corvus moneduloides (assembly GCF_009650955.1). NCBI lineage: Eukaryota > Metazoa > Chordata > Aves > Passeriformes > Corvidae > Corvus > Corvus moneduloides. The sequence continues at coordinate 641,100 of NC_045507.1, forward strand.
ACAGGGACACGTCGGGACACGGGGGTCGTGGGGCCAGTGGGGGGACGGGGCCAGTGGGGTCATGGGGACAGTGAGAGGCGGAGACATCGGACGGGGGACAGTGACACCCCGGGTGGGGCCATGGGGGACAATCCCCCCATTGTGCAGCAGCGCCCCCGCCCCTTCCCCCCCTCCCCAATAGCGCGGGGTGGGTGACAATGGCCCTTTGTCACCGGGTGATGGGGACACCCGGGGCCACCAGCCACGGCCCCGGGGGGCGTGGGGACAGCGACACGCAGGGACAGTGACACATGTGTCGCGTGTGCCCCCCCACCCCCCACAAAACGGCCCCGGTTTGGGGAGGGGTCCCCGCCCCTCCCTTGCACACGCGTGTCCCTGCAGGTGCCACACGCGTGTGACGCCGTGTCCCCACCCGAGCGTGTCACACGCTCACGGGGGGACGGGGGGGACACGAAGAGGAGGGGGGTGGGAATTCGGGGGGGAGGGGGGGGAATGGAAGATCTGGGGGATCCCCGCAATCCCCCTCCCCACCCCGTTCCTACCGTCACCATCGTGTCGCCGGGGGCGCGGGGGGGGGGGGCCCCGCACGGCCCCGAGGGCTCGGGGGGCCCGGGGGGAGGCCGGGAGGGCTCCGGGGGTCGCGGCGGCGGCGGCACCGGGCGCTGCGAGCGGCGGCCCCGTCGGTCCTTTAAACGTCCTTGGGCGGGCGCGGGGCGGGGCCCCCCAAAAACCGCCCCCCCACCCCCTCCCGAGATGGTTCCGTCCGCGCACCCCCCTCCCCAAAGGTGGGTCCGACCGCCCCCCCAAAAAGAGGTGGGTCAGCCCCACCCCCCCAAAAAAGAACCGCCCCCCCCTCCAGGGCCCGAAGCCCCCGGAGACCCCCGAAAGCCCCGCCCACGGGAGGAGGAGGAGGAGGAGGAGGAAGGATGGGGAGGGATGGAGAGAAGGAAGAAAGAGGGAATGGAGGAGGAAGAGAAGGAGAAGGAAGGAGTGGAGGAGAACGAGGGGGGGATGGAGCAGGAGGAGGAGGAAGATGAAGGAGAAGGAAGAGAAGGGACGGCGAGGGAGGAAGAGGAGGATGATGAAGGTCGGGGACAACCGGGCGTAGCCGCCGCCGCTTCAGCACCGGGGACAGCGCCGAGCTCGGTTCCCCCGAGGGGCCGCCCCGCGACCCCCGAAATGGGGAGAGGGCACCGGCGAGGGCCCGCACCCCCTCCAGGACCCCCCCCGAGCCCACCCCCCCACAGAAGAAGCAGCACGAAAAGTCCTGATTTTAATGGATTACGGGGGTCCTGGAAGGGGCCGGGGGGCCTGGGGGGGGAATGTGCTCCCACCCCGATGTCCCCGAAGCCCTTCCAAACCCCAGGTGTCCCCAGGGGGGTGACAAGCGACAATAAGGAAATAAATAAAAGATGAGGGGGGAGGGCAACGGGGCCTCCTGGGGGGGCCACAGGGTCACCTGGGGGGGACACACAAGGACACCCCCGAGGGGGCAACTGAAGGGGTCCCTCAGGTGCTCGGGATGTCCCGGGGAGGGGCTCAGGACCCCCCCACGTGGTTCTTCTTCACCTCCAGGTGCAGCCGCAGGTACATTGGGGGGTCCCAGCGAGCAGGTGGGGGCCCAGGTGAGTCCGGGGGAGGCCCAGGTGGATTCAGGGGGGTCCCCTATGTGCCGCGGGGCTCGGGGTGACTCTTGAGCCCCCCGTGTCGGCGCATGTGCCACGTCAGGGACGCGCGCTGGCGGCAGCGGTACCCGCACACCTCACACCTGGGGGGGCGAGGTGGGGGTCAGGTGTGCCCGAGGACCCCCCCTCACCCTCCTGGGGGGGTTCTCAATCCTCAGGAGGACCCCCCCCCGTCACTCACTGCAGGGGGGTCTCCCCGGTGTGTGTCCTCCTGTGGACTTCCAGGTGGTTCTTGCGCTTGAAGGACTTCCCGCAGGTGTCACAGGTGAACTCCCGCACACCTGGGGGGGGCACGGTGGGGAATGGGGGGGACAAGGGGTGGGGGACGCAGGGGACACACCTGGGGGCTCACCTGGGAGGTGACCGAGTGCCAGCACAGGGGGCTGCCCAGGTAAAACCTCTTGTGGAGGGAGGGGGATTTTGGGGGACACACACACCTGGGGGCTCACCTGAGTGCACGCCCATGTGCCGGCGCAGGTGGTTGGCCAGGTAAAACCTCTTCCCGCAGCCGGGCTGGGGGCACACCTGGGTCCGGCCCCTGCGGTGCACCAGGTTCACGTGGTTCTGGGGGGCACGTGGGAGGTGAGGGGGGCTAGGGGGGTCTGGGACAGGTGAGAAGGGGATCTGGGACAGGTGAGGAGGGTGTTTCCCCCCCTTCCAGGCACCTGGAAGCTGCTGAGAGCGCTGAACACCTGCCCGCAGCCGGCATAGGGGCAGGTGAGGGGGTCAGGGGGGTCCTCGGGGTCCGGGGAGGGGGCACGGCCCCGCCTGCTCCGCCGGCGCCTGCAGAACCTGGGGTGAGTCCCCCCCTTGAAAGGTGGGGGACAGGTATTGGGGGGGTCCTTGTCTGATCCATCTGAGGACCCCTAAAACCCTCTGCCCCCTCCCAAATGTCCCCCACCAGCACGTGGTCCCAGTCCAGGCCCTCTCCCCAAAAAATCCCTCCTGACGTCTCCCCTAAAACCAGCCCATAACCCCCTCACAACCCCCCAGTCCTTCCTCCCTTGAGAGGTGGGGGTCAGCTTTTGGAGCAGCCTTGTCTGACCCACCTGCAACCTCCTAAAGCCCCCTGCCCATCCCCAAAATGATCCCCCCCCAAAAAAAATCCCCTAAACCCCTCAATCTCTCTAAACAAAACAGTCCCTGACCCCCACAACCCCCCCAGGTGCTCCCCCCTTCTCCACACGCTCAGGAAACCCAAAGCCCCCCAGGGACCCCCCAGGACCCCCCGACCTTTCTGGCTCTTTGGGGATCTCGTAGATTATTGTCGACACCTCGGCGTCCTCAGCCGGGGAAGGGTCCCGGGGGGGCTCCCGGGGGGGCTCTGGAGGGGGGGGCTCGGTGGGGGGGGGCAGCTCCTCCTGCTTCAGCCTTGGCGCTGCGTCCTCCTCGTCCTCCTCTGCCATCAGCGCGGCCGGTGAGACCCCCCTGGCCCCCCCCAGCACCTGACCCGTCCCGTTTTTGACCCCCAAATCCACCCCCATCCTCCCCCCAGCACCCCAATCCCCCGTTCCTGACCCCAAATCCCCCCTGACACACCCCCCACCGCCCCAATCCCTCCTGGCCCAGCACACGATCCCCCATTCCCGACCCGAATTCCCCCAGACTTCCCCATTCCTGACCCTCCCCAGCCCCCCCTTACCCGTCTTAGGCAGGTGGGGCTCCCCAGGTGGGGGGGGGGAAGGTGCCCCCCCCTTCCAGCAGCACCTCGTGCCCCCCCACATCGAGCTGGAGCCCCCCCAGGGCCTCGTAGCCGGGCCCGGCCAGGATGAGGAGGGGGGGTCCCTGCAGCAGGGTGGGGGGGCCGCCCCCGTCCAGGCCCCCCCGGGCCGGGAGGGGCAGCGGCAGCGGGACACAAACCACGGCCTCCAGCGCCTCGGGGGGGGCCGGACCCGCGGGGAGGGGGCCGGGAACCGCGGGACCCCCCGGCGGCGCTGCCTCCGAGCCGGAGCTGCAGCCCCCCGAGGAGGAGGAGGAGGAGGAAGAGGAGCCGGGGGCTACAGCGGGAACGTGGAGGGTCGGGCGTTAAAATATCTCCCACCAGACCCAAAGAAACCTCACGGACCACCCCAAAAATCCCAGACTCAAAACACCCCCCCAAAATACCCCCAGACCTCCTCCCTGCCTCCCCCCCCACCCTCAGCACCCCCAGCCCCAGCCCCACACACCATCCCCTCCCTCACCCTCGCAGAGCCCCGGGGATCCCCCAAGCCCCATCCTGCGCCCCCCGGCCCCCCGGGGACCACCCAACCCCCATCCCCGTGCCCCCCGCTCCCCCGGGGACCCCCCAAGCCCTATCCCTGCGCCCCCCGGGGACCCCCCATCCCCAAGCCCCCCGGTCCCCGGGGACCCTCCAACCCCCCTCCCCGCGCCTCCCGGTCCCCCGGGGACCCTCCAAACCCCCCTCCCCGCGCCCCCCGGCCCCCCCCTCTGACCGTCATCGCCGTCCGAGTCGCTGAGGGGCCGCAGCGGCGAGTGCAGGTCCTGGAAGTAGCGGTGGCCGCGCTCGCACTGCCACACGGCCGTGGTGTAGAGCCCCACCGAGGGGTCCAGCTCCGCCAGCCGCGGCTCGTACGGGCAGCGCTGCCGGTGGTCCTCGTACCAGATCACGGCGTGCCGCAGGCAGTTCACGTTCCGGCGGCGCCCTGGGGGAGCGGGGACAGCGTGGGACCCCCCCGGAATGAGGTGCGGGCCCCCCCCGAGTCAGGCGCGGCGCCCGCAGCGAGCGCGGACTCACTTTTCTTGCGTTTGGGTTTTTTCGGGAGCTGCTCCCAGGGTTTGCTGTGGAGACAGAAGGGGTGGCAGGGGGCAAGGGGCTTCTGTGGGACCCACAGCCCTCCTTCTCTTCCTCCTCTGGCCCCGCCATCTTCCTCCTCCTCCTCCTGCACTCCCAACACGGCCTTTCTCCTTCACATCGTCTTCCTCCTCCTTATCCACGCGCCTCCGTTTCTTCCTCATCCTCAACCTTCATCATCCCTCCCGGCCTTCCTCCTCCTCGTTCTCCTCCTCCACCCCTCCCCTGCTCCTTCCTCCTCCTCCCCCACCACTCCCTCCCCGCTCTCCATCCCTCACGGAGCAGGAGGAAGAGCAGGGAGCTGAGGAAGAGGAGGATGGGCAGGACAGGGACAGGGAAGAAAGACGAGGATGAGGAAGAGAAGGATGAGGAAGAGGAGGATGAGAACGGCTCGGAACAACCCCCCGCCGCCGCTTCAGCACCGCGGACAGCGCCGCGCCCGCTTCCCCCGAGGGTCCGAGCCGCTCTGCGACCCCCCGGTCCCGGGGGGGACACCCCCACCCCCCCCAGGACCCCCGGACCCCTTCCCCACGACCCCCAAACCCGCCGGTGGCGCGCCCCCCTCCACAGCCCTCCCTCCCTTCCCCTCCCCTCTGATCCCCCGACCTCTCCCCGCTCCCCCGGTCCCCCCTGCGCTCACCCGCGCCGCCCCGCGCGCTGTCCCCGCTCCAGCCCGAGCAGGTAGGCCGCGAGCTTCGCGTCGCTCCATCCGCTGCGGCGCCGCAGCTCCACCCAGGGCCCGTGCGCCTCGCCCAGGTACACCCGCCGCACGTCGTACTTCTTGCGCGACTCGAGGCGCCGCCGGGCCCGGTCGGTCTCGGTGAGGCGCGGCCGCCCCCGCGCTTTGCGGCCCCCGCCGGGCTCGGGACCCCCGGGGCCGCCGGGGCCGCGCTCGGCCGCGCTCATGCCGCGGCGCGCTGCGATGACGTCAGCGGCGCGCCCGCCTGCACGGCGCGGCGGCGGCGTCGCGGCGCTCTGTGCGCATGCGCGGAGCGCGCTGCCCGCACTCCCGCCGTGATTTTTTGGGGGGGGGGGGGGTCCCCGGGGAGAGGGGGGAACCCCCAAAGGAGGGTCCCGGCACATCTCAGCCCCACCCTGTGCCCGCCAGGTGTGAGGTGTGCACGCACCGCAGCTGGGGCACCTCCGTCTGTTCACTGAGGAGCCCCCGAACTTACTGGGGACCCCCCAACCTGCTCAGCTGGGAGCCCCCACACTCACCAAGGACCCCCCCACACTCACTGGGGGCTCCCCAGCTTGAGAGGGGAACGCGACTCCATCCCAGTGCCCCCGAGCCTCCCCCTGGGGCCCTCCAAATCCCCCTCCTGGAACCACCGGGTTTAGGGGGTGGCACACAGGACACACAACCCCCACTGGGCCCCCCAAAACCCCTCCACGACCCCCCCCAAACAACCCCCCGGGACGCTGCTCTGCCCCCAGCCCTCCCCAAAGCCCCCCGAACCCGTCAAAGCATGACACCCCCTCTCCATCACAACGCCCCTTTATTCCCCGCTGCTTTTTGGGGGGTTTCCCCTCTGCTTCCCCCCGTCCTGCCCCTCGGGGGGCTCCAGCGCCGCTGCCGGGGGGGTCCCCGTGCCCACCCGGGGGGTCTGGGGGCCAGCAGAGGGGTCTCCCCCCTCGGTGAGGCGGAAGACAACGGGGATGCGCCCCAGCACCGGGTTCTCCTCCTGCAGCCCTGAAATCCACCTGCCCAAGGTGTGTCGGTCGCCCGCCCCCGCCATGCACAGGGCGAACACGGGACCCTCCTCCACTGGGGGGGGGGGGGGACAGGTGGGTCGGGGGGGCGCAGGTGACCCCCCAAAAACCCAGCTGACCCCCCCAAACCTCACCTTCGTCTACATCGAAGTCCTCGTCATCCCAGGGGCCGCGCTCCAGGTCCAGCTCCAGGTGCAGCGGGAAGTAAAAGCTGCGCTCGGGGTCTGGGGGGGGGGTCCTGGGGGAGCGGGGGGGGGGGCGTCTGGAATGTTCTGGGGTGGGGGGTTTCCCGCACAGACAGGTCAGGGGGGCCCCAGGTGTGCTGGGTTATGGGGGCTCTGTCCCTGCACACCTATCCTGGGTCTGGGGTCCCATCCCACCTGTCCCAGGCAACCCTTCCCCGTCCCCTCCCAGAGCCCCTCCGGACTCACCCTCAGGTGTGGGGGCAGGGGGTCCCCCCGTAACACGAAGTAGCTCAGGAGGGTCCCACGGAGCCACAGCGGGAACGGCCCCTCCACGAACACCGGCTGCGAAGGGTCGTGCTGGGCCAGGAGCTCCCGCTGCTCCGGGCTCTGGGAGCCTGGCAACGGGGGACAGCTGGGGACAACCAAAATCCACCCCAGGGACCCCAAACTCAACCCCAAACCCCTCCCAAGGGACCTCAAACCTCCCAAACCCGACACCAACCCCCCCAGGGCACCCCGGCACCCCCAAGGGACCCCTCCGAGACCCCCAAAACTCACTGACGATGTAGGGCTGGACAGAGCCTTCATCCTCCCCCGTGTCCGGCACTGGCCGCTGCGGGATGGGGACACTCAAGAGTCACCGCCTGTCCCCCACCAGCTGTGCCCCCCCATTCCCGTGTCCCCCCTCCAGGTGCCCACCTGGATGACGGTGACGGTGGCTCCGGGGTCCCCGGCGATGCGGCGCAGCCCCAGGCGCGCGGCCGCCAGCCCCGGGGGGGGCAGCTGGGGGGGCAGCGGGTGGGGGTCCAGGCGGCGGAAGCGCGGCAGCCAGAACATCATGCGCTGCACCTTGCGCAGCGGGCGGCTGCGCGGCCCGAACACCCCCAGCAGCAGGAACCGCGTCTCGGCGTCCGGCACCACACCTGGGGACACCGGGACGTTGGGGGGGACACGGGAAGGCGTGGGGAGGGCCCAGGGGTCCCGGGGGGGGGGACACGGGAGGACTCAGGATGGACACGAGGGGACGTGGAAGGCGTGGGGGGCATGAGGGATGTGGAGAGACACAACAGGCATGGGGGGACAGGGAGAGGCTCAGGGGTGACCCCGGCTGTCCCTAAGGGGGGGATCCCCCATTCCCCACCCCCCTTTCACGCACCGTAGCGCTCCATCTGCTCCAGCACCTGCAGGCCGCACTCCTGCTGCCGCGGGAAGGGGAAGAGCAGGCGCTGCACGGGCCCGCGGGGCACCCAGGGCCCGCGGGGCAGCAGCCGCAGCAGCCCGTTGTAGGCGCCCAGGCTGCGCTCCACGCCCAGCGCCGGCATCGCCGCCAGCGCCGCCTCCACCAGCGCCAGGCGGCCCCCGCGCCCCGGCGGCGACCGCGCCATGTCCCGCAGGGCCGCCTCGAACGCCGCGGGGCCGCGGGAGGCTCCGCTGTCCCCGCTGTCCCCGCTGTCTCCGTGCTCGTCATGCGCCTTGCGGGAGCGGAGACGTCGCGGTGGGGCCTTGGAGGTGTTGTCACCTGAGGTGTCACCCCCCGAGGTGTCACCTCCCACAGGACCGCGGGGGTCCCCAGCGCGGGGGTCCCGGTCCCGGGGGTCGCGCTCGCTGTCCCGTGTCTTGCGGAGGCGGTGGTGCCACGCTGAGGTTCCCGAGGTGGCACCCCTCGGAGTGTCCCCCCTTGGGGCGTCACCCTCAGCGGGGTCGCGGGGTTCTGTGGTCCCCGCGGTGTCGCCGCCCTCAGAGGGGACCCGCGCTGGGCGCTGGCACAAGGCCCGACAGAGCTGGGGGGGAGGAAAAGCGTCACCACACCGTCCCCGCGTCCCCCCTTGTTCCTCCTGTCCCTCCGTGTCCTCCGGTGCCCAGCGAACCTCCTGTCCCCCATCACGCCCACCTCCCTCGTGTCCCCGTATCCCCCCAGTGTCCCCATGTCCCCCATCACGCCCACCTCCCTCGTGTCCCCGTGTCCCCTCAGTGTCCCCATGTCCCCCCATATCCCCTCTCTCCCCCATGTCCCCGGTGTCCCCCGCGCCTGCCGGACTCCCCCGCACCTCTGGAGCTCCGAGGCTGCCCCAGAAGCCCCGGGGCAGCGCGCGGACCCAGTTCAGCCTCATGTCGCCGGGGCTGCCGCGGTGTCAGGGTCACAGCCGAGCCCCGCTGTCCCCACGCCGGGTCGCGCCGCTGGGCGCCGCCATGTTGCCTCTGACCCCGCGCCTTCGGGTCAGGGGGCGGGGCTTTGCGGCGTAGCCAATCGCCGCGCGGCTTTCATCCTCGGCTGTGACGAGCGCGGTGATTGGCAGGGAGCGCGGGGCGGGGCTCGGAGGGGGTTCCCCCGTGACGTCACAGCGGGGCCCCGGGATGAGCTCCGAGACGGGGATACGCGGTGACGTCACGGGGGGAATAATGACGTCAGAGCCGCACCGGCTGCTTTAAACGGGAACGGCAGCTCCGGCGGGGGGGGCGGGGGGTGTCCCCCAAGTCCCTGAGGGGGAGGGCGGGGGGGTCTCCCAAGTCCCTGAGGGGGGGGGCGGGGGGATCCTGGGTGTGCCCGCAGCCCCGGGGGGGCCTCGGAGTCGCGGGGGGCGGAGACGGACTGGGGGAGGGGGAGGGGGACATTCCCCACCCGTGACGAGTCGTGTCCCCCCTCCCGGGGGGGCGGCGGAGTCCGATCCGGTGACGGCACCGAGGGGAGGACCCGGCGGGGGACGAACCCCGGTGTCCTGGGGGGGTCCGCAGTGTCCCAAGTGCCCGGGGGAGAGGCCCCAGGTGACCGGGGGGGCCCCCAGGCACCGTGGGGGAGACCCCGCTGTCCTGAGGGGGGTCCCCGCTCTAGGGGGGCACCCAGAGGAGCGGGAGGGGGGACCCGGGGGTCCGGCGGGAGGGGGGAGAGCGGGAGAGGGCTGATTTGGGGCGGGGGGGGCCGTTCCGGGACTCCCCTGCCCCCCTCCCGGGATCCCCCCCCCCCTCCGGGATCCCCCCCGCTAAATGTGGAAAAAATGACGCCATCACCCGCCCCGCCGTGACGTCAGCGCGGCGGAGGCCGCGGATTGGCGGAGGCCGCCCCGGCCCGGGGGGGCTCCGCGCCCACCGCCCACTTTTAAAAGTGGCGGCGGCGCCGGGACGGGACCGGGAGGGAGAGACCGAGGGCATCGAGCCGACCCGAGGGCACCGAGCCGACCCGGAACAGCCCCGAACCCACCCGGAACAGCCCCGAACCGGCGCGACCCGCCCGCCCCGACCCCACCGGACCCACCGAGACCGCCGGGGACCCCCGAAATGTCCAACGCGCACTTCAACCGCGGCCCGGCCTACGGGCTGTCGGCCGAGGTGAAGAACAAGGTGAGCGGCACCGAACCGAACCGAACCGGGGGGGTCCGGGCGGCTCCGGGCAGGTGCGACCCCCCCCGGGGGTCGGCGGCACCGGGGGCGGGCAGGGGTCGCGGCAGGACCCGGCGGGAGCGGGGGCGGGACCCGGCGCTGTCCCTGGTGCTGCCCCGGGAGGGAAGGGACGGGCACCGGGACGAGGGGGCGGCACCGGGGTGTCCCCCCCGGGGGTCCCACCGGGCGCCGGTTAACCGGGGAGAGTGTTGGGCGGCCCGGGGAGCTCCGCGGCCCCCGGTCCCTCCGGCGAGCGGGAGGGGACGGGCACCGGGTCCCCGACGGGGTGCGGGAGGGGAGGGGGCGACACCGTGGTTCCCCCCCCGTGAGCACCGGGGGGTCCCGCCGGGTACCGGCTCGTTAAGGGTTAACCGGGAGTGGGGGGTTCGTTGGCCCGGAGGGCCCCCGCAGCCCCCGGTCCCCGCGGCGGACGGGAGGTGACGGGCACCGGGTCCCCCTCGGGATGGGGATACGGGGACGGCAACACCGGGGTCCCCCCGTGAGCACCGGGAGCTCCCGCCGGTGTCCGCCCCGTTAAGGGTTAACCCGGAGCGGGCTCGGGTGGCCCGGGGGGGCCCCGCCGACCCCCGAGCCCGCGACGGGCGGGAGGTGCCGGGCACCGGGGGGGAGCGGGGACGACACCGGAGTCCCCCCGCCGGGGGCCGAGGAGGGGAGGGGGCGACACCGGCACGGAGCGGGCGGACACCGGGAACTCCCCCACGAGCTCCGGGGGGCGTCCCGCCGGTGCCCGCGCCGTTAAGGGTTAACGGGGGCGGTTCGGGCGGCCCGGGGGGGGCCCGCGGCGGGCGGGAGATTCCGGACACCGCGAGGGGACGGACACGGTGCGGGGGTCCCGCCGCGCACCGGCCCGTTAAGGGTTAACCGGGGGGGAGTTTGGCGGCCCGGGGGGGCCCCGGCGCCCCCCGGCCCCGCCGTGAGCCCTTATAAGGCGGCGGAGCGCGGCGGGCGGGCGGCGGCGGCCCCGGGCCGGGGCTATATATGGGCAAAGGTTCGGCCGGCCCGGTCGCCCGCGGCTCCCGGGGGGGCCGGGGCGGGGCGGGGGGGGGGGGCCGGGCACCCCCGGCCTTGCCGGGTCCCTCCGCCCCTCCCGGCCCCGCGGGATCGCGGGGAACGGGGGCACCGGGGGGGACACCGGGGATTCTCTGTCCTCAGCGCAGCTGCCGCGGCTTCCCCGAGCGTGTCCCCGGGTGTCCCCCCACGTTCTCCGCGTCCCCTTCACGGTGGGGATGCGTCCCCCTCTCCCCCCGACCCCCCTCTCCCCCTGACACGTCCCCAACGGTGTCCCCCATATCCTCCCCGTCCTCCTGGCGCTGTCCCCCGTGTCCCCCCATCTCCGTGATGCTGTCCCCCACATTCTCCATGCCCCGTGTCCCCGTGTCCCCCTGACGCTGTCCCCGTGTCCCCCAGCTGGCCCAGAAGTACGACCCGCAGCGGGAGCGGGAGCTCCGTGCCTGGATCGAGGGGACCACGGGACGCCGGATCGGGGACAACTTCATGGACGGGCTCAAGGACGGCGTCATCCTCTGCGAGTACGGCCCCGACCGCTGACCCCGTGTGACCAGAACTCTGTCCCCTGTCCTGGCGCTGACCGGGCTGGGACCGTCCCCCTCCAAACCCCGACCCCGGCTCGACTGTGGGATGATCCTCTTGGAATTCAGCCCGATTTTGACCCCATCCCTCACCTGGGCTGACCCCTGACCCCTGCTGACCACAACCAGCTCTGGTGTTGTCCAGGCTGTGCCTGTCCCCCCACACCCCAGTCCTGGCTGGATTCTGGGGTCACCCTGGGGATCCTGACCCCACCCCTCACCCCCACTGACCTCGCCTGTGCTCGGCCCCTCCAGGCTCATCAACAAACTGCAGCCAGGCTCGGTACCCAAGGTGAACGAACCCGTCCAGAACTGGCACAAGGTAAGGGGGAAACCCCAAAATCGGCCTTTGGGGAGGGTCGCGGGGGGGGGGGGGGTCCCGATCCCAAACCCGGCTCTGATTCCCTCCGTGCGCAGCTGGAGAACATCGGGAACTTCCTGAGGGCCATCACGCGCTACGGGGTGAAGCCCCACGACATCTTCGAGGCCAACGACCTCTTCGAGAACACCAACCACACCCAGGTCCAGTCCACCCTCATCGCCCTCGCCAGCCAGGTGACCCCCCTGGGGGGTGGCATGGGGTCCTGGGGGGGCCACGGGGTGGGGACAAAGTCCTGGGAGGCTCCGGAGGGTCTGGGAGGCTCTGCAGGGTCCCTGTGGAGGACACCAAGTGTGGTCACCTTGCCAGGCAGGCGACCCCTCCAAGGGCTGGGACAGGGTCCTGGGAACCTGGGGGGCTCAGCTGGGGGGGTCCTGGGGGGCTTAGAGGGTCTGGGAGGCTCCAGAGGGTCCTTGTGTCCCCTTGGAAGACACCAGCCACACGCTGCTCCCTCACTTGGCGGGGGCCAGAGGGGGTATTTGGGGTCTGAGGGGGGTATTTGGGGTCTGGGGGGGTATTTGGGATCTGAGGGGGGTATTTGGGGTCTGGAGAGGTATTTGGGGTCTGGGGAGGGTATTTGGGGTCTGGGGAGGGTATTTGGGGTCTGAGGGGGGTATTTGGGGTCTGGGGAGGGTATTTGGGGTATGGGAAGGGTATTTGGGGTCTGAGGGGGGTATTTGGGGTCTGGGGGGGTATTTGGGATCTGAGGGGGGTATTTGGGGTCTGGGGAGGTATTTGGGGTCTGGGGAGGGTATTTGGGGTCTGGGGAGGTATTTGGGGTCTGGGGAGGGTATTTGGGGTCTGAGGGGGCCCCGTGAGCCCCCCCCCCCCCAAACCCGTGGTCTCCGCCAGGCCAAGACAAAGGGGAACAACGTGGGGCTGGGGGTGAAATACGCGGAGAAGCAGCAGCGGCGCTTCCACCCCGAGAAGCTGCGCGAGGGCAGGAACATCATCGGGCTCCAGGTGACACTTGGGGACACTGGGGACACCTGGGGGACACCCAGACAGACACAGGGAGCACGGGAGGGATCGGGGCGGGCGCGGCGGCTGGGAGGGCCCGATGGGGACACTGAGGGGACACAGCAGGGATGGTCATGGCGCGTTCGTTGGGGACACAGCTGATGACACAGTTGGTGACACCGTTGCTGTCCCCAGATGGGCACCAACAAGTTCGCCAGCCAGCAGGGAATGACGGCGTACGGGACACGGCGGCACCTCTACGACCCCAAACTGGGCACGGACCAGCCCCTGGACCAGGCCACCATCAGCCTCCAGATGGGCACCAACAAAGGGGCCAGCCAGGTGGGGACACGGGGACACTGCCACCCCCACGGGGACACAGCCAGCCCCACAGAGACACAAGGACATGGAGACACAGGGACATGGGGACACTGCCACCCCCATGGGGACACAGGGACACTGCCAGCCCCATGGGGAACAAGGACATGGGGACACAGGGACATGGGGACACTGCCACCCCCATGGGGACACAGGGACACTGCCAGCCCCATGGGGAACAAGGACATGGGGACACAGGGACATGGGGACACTGCCACCCCCATGGGGACACAGGGACACTGCCAGCCCCACAGAGACACAAGGACATGGGGACACAGGGACACTGCCACCCCCATGGGGACACAGGGACACTGCCAGCCCCACAGAGACACAAGGACATGGGGACACAGGGACACTGCCAGCCCCATGGGGACACAAGGACATGGGGACACAGGTACACTGCCAGCCCCACAGAGACACAAGGACATGGAGACACAGGGACACGGGGACACTGCCACCCCCATGGGGACACGGGGATACTGCCAGTCCCACAGAGACACAAGGACATGGGGACATGGGGACACTGCCACCCCCATGGGGACCCCGGGATGGTGATGGCACAAGGGGCGCCGTTGTCCTGGATGAGGGGGGACAAAGGGACTTTGGGGACAAAGAGCCTTGGGGGACAGGGACACAGCCCCTGTGGGCAACAGGGGGAGGACGAAGGGACCCCGGAGGAGCCCTCGAGGTGCCGCTGTCCCAGCTGGTGGCCCAGGGGGACAAAGAGACTTTGTCGGGGGGGGGAATAAAGGGACTTTGGGGACAAAGGGACTGCAAGGCCACCACCTCGAGCCGCTGTGTGCTGGCCAGGCGGGGATGACGGCGCCGGGGACGAAGCGTCAGATCTTCGAGCCGGCGCTGGGCATGGAGCACTGCGACACGATGACCATCGGGCTGCAGATGGGCAGCAACAAGGGCGCGTCCCAGCAGGGCATGACGGTCTACGGGCTCCCGCGCCAGGTCTACGACCCCAAGTACTGCGGGGGGCCCCGAGCTGCTGGGCCAAGACGGCTACGACGGCCACGACGGCCTCTACAACTCCCAGTAGCCGCCGGCCCCGCGGCCGCTTGCACCCCGACACCGCACGTCACCGGCCTCACCGCGCCCCACCGAGCCGGCACCGGGCGCGGCCCCTGGAGCGCTCCGGGAGGGGATCGGCCCTGGGGGGAACCGGCACCAGGATCGGCGCCAGGCTCGACCCTGGGATCGCTTTTGGGGGGGATTTCAGCACTCGGGATCGGCCCCGGGGGGAAACAATCCCAGGGTCGGTTCTGGGATCGGCCCCCAGGGTCAGGCCTGGGGGGAGTCGGCCCCGGGGGCGATCGGCCCCAGGATCGGCCCCGGGGGCTGCGGCCCCCGCCACGTGTGAAGCCACCGAGGCACAATAAAAGCCACACGCAAAGGTGACGCTGCTGCTGTGGGGGACACTGAGGGACAGGGAGGGGACGGGGGGACACCACGGGTGACAGCGACACCAGCTCGGGGGGGTTTATTCCGGGACAGCGCTCCCGAAATGCGTCACCCTCCCCCAAGGCCCCCGCGGCCCCTGGGGACAAGGACGAGCCTCAGGTCCTGGGGGGGGGGAGGGCACCGTCCCACCGGGTCCTGGGGGTGCCACCGGGCCCTGGGGGTGTCACCCTCGGGGGTTTGGGGACAGGGCAGTGTCCCGCCCCCCCCCCCCGCCGGGTGTCACTGGTTGGCGGCTTCGCAGGCGTCGATCCAGTCGCTGTAAACGTCCACGGGCTCCGACAGGTCTGGGGGGGCCGTTAAGGCTCCAACACGGGTTTGGGGGGTCCCGGTGTGTCCCGGGGGGGGTCACGGCGGGGGGGTCCCGCTAAGGATACAGGTGATGGGGGTCTGGAACTCCTCCAGGCACACGGTGCACGAGATCACCCCGGTGTTCCGGGCGCGGTCCCTGGAGGGGGGGGGGGGGCAGGACACGGTTGTGACCCCTCCGTCCCCCCCCGCCCAAGGCCATCCCGAGCCCCGGTGTCCCCCCCCGGGGCCGTTTCCTCCCGTGACGCCCCTCCCCGGTACCGCACCCCCCGCCCCGTGTCGCCGTCTATGTCCCCCCTCTCCGTTTTCCCCCCCGGCCCCTCCGCCGCCCTCTCCGGGCTGTCGCCCAGCCCCGTCTCACGTCCCGGTGTCCCGCCGGTCCCCGGTGTTCCCCGCTCACATTTTGACGTCGCAGGACTTCTCGTGGTTGCAGAACGGACACGTGAACTGCGTCTCGAGCGTCCCCGTCATCTTCTTCTTGGGCGGCGGCTTCCGCTTCGACTTGCGGCGGCCCATGGCAGCCGCACCGGAGCCGGGAACCGGGAACGGCCCCGGGAACGGGAACGACGCCGGGGTCGGTCCCGGGAGCCGCCTCGGAGCGGCCCCGACCCGCTGCGGGACGCGCCGGGGGCGGCTCGACCCCTCCGGGACCCCTCCGGGACCCTCCCGGTTGCTCCCGGTTCCCCCCGGTCCTCACGCCGCGCTCCCGCCGCACTCCCGGAAGTGCCGCCCCACCGCCCTCAGCCAATCAGCAGCGGGAAGAGCGCGCTCCGCCCCACGTGGCCCACAAGCGCCCCGCCCATTGGGCGATAGACGCGCCTCTCTAGCCAATCACCAGCGGATAAGGAGTTCCCGCTATCACGTGGCTCGCCTATACAACACCTAATTGGTCGATGCGCGCACCGCCCCCGCCAATCATGAGAGGGGAGCCAAGTGACCCGCGAGCAATCGCGCCCACTGCGTGATTGACGTGAGGTTTCAGCCAATCAACAGCGGGGAAGGCGTGATCGTCGCTGTCACGTGACTCGCGCGCTGCTCCGCCCCCCCGCGCAGTTTTGGGGCGAATCGCGGCGGTTTTGGGTCCGTCCGTGGCGGCGGCGCCGTTCAAAGGCTTTATTGGGGGCTCAGTCGTCACGGGGGCAGCCCAGGTGGGCGTCGCAGTGTCCACCCCATGTCCCCAGTGTCCCCCAGGTCATTGGGGTCCCCCCGGGTCAGGGGTCACGGGGGTCACTGGTCAGTGTCCGGTCCCCAGTGTCCCCCAGGGGGTCAGAGATCGCGGGGTGTCCCCAGAGCCAGCGGTCCCGGTGTCCCGAGTGTCCCCAGTGTCCCAGGAGGGGGGTCAGAGGTCATGGGGTGTTCCCCAGGGAAGGGGTCCCGGTGTCCCCGGGGGGGGTCAGAGGTCACGGGGTGTCCCCCAGAGAGGGGGTCCCGGTGTCCCCGGGGGGGGGTCAGAGGTCACGGGGTGTCCCCCAGGGAGGGGGTCCCGGTGTCCCCGGTGTCCCCGGGGGGGGTCAGAGGTCGCGGGGGGGCAGCGTCACGCGGTGCAGGACGCGCCCGGTGGCCTCCAGGAAGGTGACGGTGACCGCGCCGGGCTCCAGGCGCAGGTGGGCGAAGCCGCCGGGGCTCGTGGGGGTCCCGAAGAAGAACCGGAGGGAGCCGGGGGGGGACGGAGCCGTCGTGGGGCCGCGAATCCTCCATGAAATTCCCGGCGCCGCTCAGGACGTAGCCCACCCCCCCCCTCCTCCAGGTACTGCGGGAGAAAAGGGGGGGGCTCAGGGGGGGGACACACCTGAGGGACACACCTGGGACCCTCCCCCCGGCAGGTTTTAGGGGCTCCCGGCACCCCTGGGCACCCCAGGGTGGGTTTCAGCGGTGTTTGGGGGGGTTTGGGGGGTCCCTGCACGCCCGGGCTCACCTGCAGGTTGTGGTCGTGGCCGCACAGGTAGGCGGTGACGCGGTGGCGCCGCAGCAGCGGCCGCAGGAGCCGCACCAGGCACGGCGTGGGGCCGTGCTTGGCCACTGACCACACCGGGTAGTGGCCGGCCACCAGCACGAACCTGTCCCCGGCGGCCGCCTCGAGCTGCGCTCGCAGCCAGGCCAGGTGAGCCCCGGCCGCCGCCGCGTCCCGGGGCCCCGCGGGGACGTCGCCCAGGCCGAAGTCGTCCGTGTGGCCGCAGAGCAGCACCGTGTCCAGCACCAGCAGCCGCGCCGAGGCGTTGGAGCCGGGGATGTGCAGCCGCAGGCTGTAGTAGGGGTGGGGGAAGTGCCTGCGGGGACACGGCGGGGTTTGGAGACCGTCTGGGGACACCCCCAGCACGAGGCACAGGGGGTCGTAGGGGTGGGGGAAGCGTCTGTGGGACACGGGGACACGTAGGGGCATCGTGGGGACACTTGGGGACACCACGGGGGGGCCTGGGGACAGCCTGGGGACAGCCCAGCACCAGGCACGGGCTGCAGCAGTGGGGGCAGCGGCTTGGGGACAGCATGGGGACACTTGGGGACATCCCCAGGGGGCCTTGGGGATGAACAGGGGTGGCTTGGGGACACTTGGGGACATCCCCAGGGGGCCTTGGGGATGAACGGTGGTGGCTTGGGGACAGCCCAGCACCAGGCACGGGGTGTGGGAAGCGCCTGTGGGATACGGGGACATATGAGGACACCCCGAGGGGACACTCGGGGACACTCGGGGACCGTACCAGCGTGGGGAGTGGTGGCTGTAGCGCAGCTGCGCCGTGACGTTGCCGGCGTGGTCGTGGTTCCCGGCCATGACGTACCAGGGGACGCCCCGGAGCCCCGGGGACACGAACACCCGCTCAAAGGTGTCCTGGGGGACACGGGGGGACATTGGGGACGTTGGGATATGGGGGATGGGGATATGGGGACATGGGGATGTTGGGGACACTGGGATATGGGGGATGGGGATATGGGGATGTTGGGATATGGGGGATGGGGATGTTGAGGTACAGGGATATGGGGACATTGGGACGTTGAGGTACAGGGATATGGGGACATTGGGATGTTGGGATATGGGGGATGGGGATATGGGGACACTGGGGACATTGGGATATGGGGGACACAGCAATGGGGACATGGGGATGTTGGGATTGGGGACAATGGGGGTACAGGGATCTGTTCCCCCCAGGTGTGGGGGTGTCCCCCCGGGGGTTACCTGGAACCGGGGGTCCCACTCGTCCCGCACCCCCTCGTAGTAGAAGTTGTCGCCCAGGGCCAGGACGAAGTCGCCGCCCAGCTCGGTGACCGCCTGGCCCATGGCGGCCGCCGTGGCCACCTGGCGCGGGGTCACGAAGGGGGGGTCGGGCAGCCCCCCCCAGTCCCCCAGGGCCAGGAAGGTCAGAGCCCCCCCGTGGCCCCCGCCGGGTGTGGCCAGGGCCACCATCAGCCACAGCAGTGCCAGCATCTGGGGGGTGGGGGGGACACGGGGGTGTCACAGCCCGCCCGGGGGGCCGGGGGTGTCCCTGCCATGGGGGGGGGGTCCCAGGTGTCCAGGGGGGGGTCCGGGGTCGCACCCCCTCCCCAAACCGCCCCCCCCGGCACCCAGATTTTCGTGGGGGGGGTCCCACGTGTCCGGGAGGGTCCCACCCCCCCCCATGGCACCCACGAGTGCCACCCCGCCCCCTCCCCCCCCCGGGGGTCACTCACCGTCCCGGCCTGTCCCGTCCTGTCCCCTTGTGTCCCCCCCCCCCCGCTCCGGCCACTCCGGCCCTTTATGGCCCCAAAAGGGGAAGCGGGGTCGCCTCCCCCCGGCCCCGCTGTCACCTGACGCCTCACGGGGACACTGGGAGCGCGGGGAGGGCACTGGGAGCACTGGGAGGAAGGGGAAGGCCGGCTACTGGGAGCACTGGGAGAGGGGCGGAGGGGACTGGGGGAGGGCTGCTGGGAGCACTGGGAGAGGGGCGGAGGGGACTGGGGGAGGGGGAGAGGGCTACTGGGAGCACTGGGAATACTGGGAGGAAGGGGAAGGCGAGCCACTGGGAGCACTGGGAGAGGGGGGGCCGGGCTACTGGGAGCACTGGGAGAGGGGGGGTCGGGCTACTGGGAGCACTGGGAGAGGGGGGGCCGGGCTGCTGGGAGCACTGGGAGAGGGGGGGGCTGGGCTACTGGGAGCACTGGGAGCACTGGGAGCGCTGGGAGAGGGGGGGGCCGGGCTACTGGGAGCACTAGGAGCACTGGGAGAGGGGGGGCCGGGCTACTGGGAGCACTGGGAGCACTGGGAGCACTGGGAGAGGGGGGGGCCGGGCTACTGGGAGCACTAGGAGCACTGGGAGCACTGGGAGAGGGGGGGGCCGGGCTACTGGGAGCACTGGGAGCGCTGGGAGAGGGGGGGGCCGGGCTACTGGGAGCACTGGGAAATGGGAATCATCTGGAAATCCCCCGAATTCCCCAAATCCGCTCGAGGCACGGGATTGAAGGACACGGACACGCCCCGGGGGGGCCGGGAGTGACCCCCAAATCCCGCCCAGACCCCCGAAATCTCCCTCAGACCCCCGAAATCACCCCCGGACCCCCCAAATCCCTCCCTTAACCTCTAAGCCTCCCCCAAATCCCCCTGTGCCCCCATAAATGGCCCCCAGACCCCCCCAAATCTCCCCGTGCCCCTCCCCAAATGCCCCCCACGACCCAAAAATCCCCTCCATGTTCCCCCCCCCCCAACCCCCCCGGCCCAGGCGCACTCAGCGGGTAACGACACTTTTATTTCCATTTTTTTGTCCTTTTCCGCCCCTTTTTCCGCGGTTTTTCCTCATCCCGCGATGGGGGGGAGGGGGGGAGTGGAGGGGGGGGGAGGGGCCGACCCACCCCCTGGGAAATGACGTCACTACCACGTGCGGGGGGGGGGGTGAGGGGCGACCTGGGGGGGGTCCCCAAAAATGTGCAACGCTGGTGCGGGCGGGGCCCGAGCGCGACGCCCCCTCCCCCCCAACATCGCCCCCCCCCCCCCGGGGTTTCCTTTCGGGGCGGGGGGGCCCAAAATTGGGGTACCCAGAGCTTGGGGGGGAGGGGGTCGCATTGCCCGGGGGGGGCCCATTGCTGGTGGGGGGGGGGGTCCCCAAATGTTGGGGGCCCCCATTGCTGGTGGGGGGCCCCAATGGGGGGGGCCCCAAAAATGGGGGGGGGGGGGGGGGTGTTGTTTCTCGTGGGGGTGGGGCACTGCGGGGGGTGGGGGGGGTCCCAAAAATCCGGGGGGAGGGGTCAAAAAGGGGGGGGGGAGGGGCCCCACAAAAGGGGTGCCCAAAAGGGGGGGCCCGAATGATTGTCCCCATTTTGGGGGGGGGCTCGGAGGGGGGGGAAGGCACGCGGGGGGGTCTAAGGCAAATGCGATTTTGGTCCATCTGACCCCAAAATCCGGGGGCCGGGGAGGGGGCTGAACCCCCCCCAAAATCACCCCCGGGGGGGGGGGAGGGGGGGCCCATCCCGTCCCCCCCCCACCGAAATCAGCCGAAGGTGCAGAAAACCCCAAAAATGAGCAAAATGCCCCCAAATCCCCCCCCCCGGCTGGCACCCCCCCCCCCCCCCGCTACCGGTGGTGGGAATCGAGGCCCCCGTGACCCCCCCAGAACGCGAATTCGGAGCGAAATTACCCAAAAACGATAAAAAACCATAAAACTGGGGGGGGTGGGAGCGCCCCCCGTGGGTAAAATCAGGGAAAATTGGGGGATTTCCCCCCAAAAAAGCACTTGGAGAGCGGGGGGGGGGGGGCGGGGGCAGGGAGAGACCCGAAAAGGAGGGGTTTGACCCCAAAATGGGAGGCTGGACCCCGAGGAGGGGCGCGGGATTTAACCCTTGGGGGGGGGGGGGGGGGGGGGGACGCGGGGAGCACAACGGGGAGGGGGGGTTTGACCCCAAAAAGGGGGGGTTTGACCCCAAAAGGGGGGAGTGGAGCGAAAAAGGGCGGGGGGGGGAGGGGGGAACCCCAAAATGGGGAGGGGAGGGGGGGGGGTCTGACCCAAAACGAGGTGGGGGGGGGGGATGGGGTTTGACCCCAAACAGGGGGGGTTTGACCCCAAATAGGGGGGGGGTTTGACCCCAAACGCGGGAGTTTGACCCCGGGGGGGGGGGGGGGGCGGGGGCGGGGGGTAATTGCACTTAATTAAAAAATGAGCTGGGGGGGGGAGAGGAGGGGAAAAGAGGGGGGGACCCCAAAGGCTGGGGGGGTCAGTGGGGGGTGGGGGGTGCTGTGGCCCCCGCGGCCCCCCCGCTCGCTGGCCTGCAGCGAGGGGGGCCCCCCGGCACGCGCGTGTGCGGAGCGAGTGCTGGTGATGGGGGGGGGCACACGCGTGTGCGCGGCGGGGGGGGGTGGGGCGCGGCTTTTTTTGGGGAGGGGGGGGGCAGGAGGGAGAGGGAGAGAGAGAGAGAGAGGCGTGATTTTGGGGGGTGGGGGGGGGATTTTAAAGGGGGGATGACCCCCCCCTCCTCCAGCGCCTCAGCTTTGCCCGCCCCCCCCCCCCCCCCCCCCCCCCGTTTTCCCTTTCCCCGGGGTGACCCTGTGTGTGCCGGGGGGGGGGGCGGGGGGGTGTTTTTTGGGGGGGGGGGGACACATCAGAGAGGCCGAACCCTCATCCACGTCGTGGGGGTGGGGTCGGGGCCCCCCCCGGGGGGCGGACGGCGGTAGGATGGGGGCGGGGGGGGGGGGCCGGGTTTGTTTTTTTGGGGGGGGGGGGAGGGACGGGGAAGGGGGGCTGCGGCTTTTTTTTTTTTTTTTTTTTTGTGTTTTTTTTTTTGTGGGTTTTCTTTTGGTGGGATTTTGGGGGATTTTTGTGGGGTTTTTGTTGTTGGTTTTTTTTTTTTTTTTTGTCGGTTTTTTTCTCCTTTTTCGGGCGGTTTCTCCTCGTCCGGGGGCAGCGTCAGAGGAACCAGGACTGGGGGGAGATGGGGGTCAGCGAGGGGGGGGGGGACACACGCAGAGACCCCCCCCCCCCCCCAGACCCTCCTGACTCCCCCAGGACATCAAACCCCCCCCTCGGCTCGGGGTCCTTGGGGTTGGGGGGGGGGTCGTAACCCCAGGACCTCCCATTTTGGGGGTCCCCAGGGTGGGGAGGGGGACACCCCCCCCCCCCCCGAGACCCCCCCAAAAAGGGTTGAGACCCCCCCCCTTAGGACTCGGGGTGGGTGAGGGGGCACAGCCCCAGCCCCTCCTGACCCCCCCCCAAAATGGACTGGGGACCCCTCCATGCTCAGGGGTCTCCGGACTGGGGGGGACAAAACACCCCAGGACCCCCCGCGTGGGGTGGGGGGGTCACCCCCGGCCCCCCAGGACGGGTCAGGCCCCCCCCGCTCGGGGGTCCCGGGGGTCCCCACGGCCTCAAGGCGGGCACATGGCGGGACCCCCCCCCCCGCTAGGCCCCGCCCCCCCGCGGGAGCCGCGCCGCCATTGGCTGAGCCGCCGCCGCACCACTGCTCGCAGCCAATGGGATCGCGCCGTGCCGCCGCAGCGCCCGCAGCCTGCCAAGGCCGCGCCGGTGCCAGCCAATCAGCGACGGCGCCGCCCCCTCCTGCCTCACGGTGCCAGCCAGTCAGGGCCCGCTCTGCTTGGCCCGCCGAGAGCCCCCATTGGCTGCCAGCCCTGGCCCCCCCGTTCCTATTGGCTCCGGGCCCCGCCGCGGTCCCGCGCCGGCGCCAGCCAATCAGCGGCCGCCGCTGCAGGGCAGACAGCCAATCGGGCGTCGTGCCACGGGGCCGGGGGGGCCAATGGCGGCCCCGCTGGGGTGGCTTGGCCACGCCCCCCTTTGTCCCCGCTGCGATGACGTCACCGCGGGGGCGTGGCCGGGGGCTCCGGTGGGCGGCGGGGACGCCCGGGGGTCCCGGGGCCACCGAGATGTGGCGGGGGGGGGGCTCAGGGGTCAAAGGAGGTGGCCCGGAGCTCTGCAGGGGGGACCCAGCGGTCCGAGGGGTCTGGCCGGACACCCCGCATGTCCAAGGGGGGGGGACCCGGGTGTGCAGGGGAGGGTCCGAGGGGGGGTCCCAGGTGTGGGGGAGGGGAGGGGGCCGTACCTGCTGCTGGGGGAGGGTCAGAAAGTTGCCGTCGCGGGGTCCGAGGCCGACAAGGCGGGGGGCAGCGGCGGCGCCTGACGCTGCGAATGCTGCGGGGAGAGCGGGCTCAGCCCGGCACCGCCCCGCGGGGACACGCGGGGGACACGCGGGGGTGCCGCACGACCCCCCCCAGGTGTGCGGAGCCCGGGCTGGGGTGGGGGGTGGGGGGGCGGCACAGCCGCGGTGAGAGCCCCCCCTCCCCTCCCCCGGTGCTCCACCGCACCCGTGTGAGACCCCCGTGACGGGCGCGCGGTGACGAGACCCCCTGAGGAACCCCCTCCCCACCGGGTACTTACCTGTGGGGACCCCCCCGAGGCCCCCAACCTTCCCTGGGCCCCACCCCCGAGGACCATCCAGGTGTCCCCTGCCCTCGGGGGGGACCCAGGTAGGTCCGGATCCAGGATTCCCCCCCACCCGCGCCTCCCCTCCCGCAGCGAAAATGGGGTAAAAAGGAGGGGAAATGGCGAAGGAACCGGGCTGGAATGGGGGGGGGGGGGGATGAGGCGCCGGGCCGGTGACAGCGATGACGATGCAGGTGATGATGCACGGGCAGCCGGGCCGGGCGGGGGCACCTGTCACCTGGGGCACCCCCGTCACCTGCTGCCCCCCGGTCCTGCCACCCGTCCCTGGGCAGCCCCTGGCACCCGGGTCACCCCCTGCCTCCTGTCCCGGGGGGCACCTGGAGGACCCCCCCGGGCAGCCCCTGGCACCTGCTGGCCCCCCCGCCCCGGTCCCGTCACCTGCCCCAGGGGCACGCCGGGGTCCCAGGTGTGTCACCCTGTGCCGGGTCACCCCAGGGTGGCCGCTGGCCCCGGCCCCGAGGTCCCCAAGCGGCACCTGCACTCTCCTGCGCCCCACTGCTCTGCACCCCACACCTGGGCACCTGCACCCCACTGCTGCGCCCCTCTGAACCCTCGCCAAACGCGCCCCACATCTGGGCACCTCTGCACCCTCCTGAGCCCCACATCTGGGCACCCCTGCGCCTGTCTGCACCCCTCTGCCGGGCACCCCGCCGCCCCCCACACCTGCCCCCTGCACCTGGGCCCCCCTGCGCCCCCCTGCCGGGCCCCCCTGCCCCCCGCCCCCCACGGCCAGGGCCCGGCTGCGGGCGCAGTGGGTGCCGTGGGGTGCCGTGGGGTGCCGTGGGGTGCAGGGGGGCACTTACGGGGTGCGGCGGGGGCTCCGCCCGGGGGGCCGCTGGGGGCTTTGGGCTCCGGCGGGGGCAGGGGCAGGGGCCGGGCTAGGGGGGCCCCCGCAGCCCCCCCGGCCCGGCCCTGCGCCCCGCACGGCTGCAACGAGAACACGGTGACGGGCACCCGGGACCCCCGGGACCCCCGGGCCTGGGGCGGGGCGGGGGGCAGCGGGACGGGGCGGGAGGGAGGGGTTGGGACGGGGATGGGTCGGGGAGGGGCCCTGCAGCCCCCTCCCCCCCGGCCTGGCGGGGAGGGGTCCCCAGGTGGGGGGTTCCGCGTGGGGGTCCTACGTGGGGATGCCCCAGGTGGGAGGTCCCCGGTGGGGGTTCCCCAAGGGTGGGGTCCCCAGGCGGGACGTCCCCAAGTGGGGGGGGTCCCCATGTCGGATTTGGGGGGGCGGGGGGGGGGGGTCTACGTCACCCCGTCCTGGCCCTGCCGCAGCCAGCGCGGCCGCCTGGGCTCATTTGCATACAGATCCCGCCCCCTTGTGTATATTTGCATACATGGACCGCCCCTTGTGCCTTATTTGCATAGCGTCCATCTATTCGCGCTCCGGCACCGCTGATTTGCATACAGGCCCCACCTCCTCGCCCTTATTTGCATCCAGGGGAGCGGCCCCGCCTCTCCGCCTAATCTGCATACAGGCCCCGCCTCCTGCGCCTCGATCTGAGCCGGGCCCCGCCGGGGCGGTCCCGGTGTCTCCGCGTGTCCCCGCGACCCCCGGGCCTTCCCCGCGACCCCCGGGCCGCCCCCGCGCCCGTCCCCGCCGCACCTGGGGGCCCTGGGCGGCGCCGTCGGCGCAGACGAACTGGACGAAGTCCTTGAGCGAGTCCTGCCCGTGGTGGTAGCGGATGGTGGGGTGGGCGAAGTAGGGGCTCGACTGGGGCAGGAGGGACCCCGACGGGAAGTGCAGCGCCGAGGCCGTGGCCCGCGGGCTGCCTGCAGGGACCCTCAGCGCCAGCGCCGGCGGCCACGGGACCCCGGCGGCCACGGGGACCCACCCCCGGGCCGGACCGACCCCCGCCCGCCCGCCTGCCCGCGCCCAGGGACATCCCCCCGCCCCCGGCCCGCCCCGCCCAGGGTCACCCAGCAGCCCCCCGGGGCCACCCCGAGCAGCGGGGACGGGGCGGGGGGAGGTCGGGGTGGAGGGCCCGGGGGAAGGGGGTCCGGGGGTGTGGGGTCTCACCGGGGCGGACGCCGGCCAGGACGGGCAGGGGGTGGTGGCCGAAGGCCATGCGGGGCGCGGCCCCGTGCCCCGACAGGGCGCTGCAGAAATCCAACTTCCCCGACTTCTTCAGCGCCGCCGGGCCTGGGGGGGCCAGGGGGTCGGGGGGGGCAGCCGGACCCCAGCACCCCCGCACCCTCCCCCCCCGTCCCCAGACTTCTCCCCCGTGTGCCCCCAGACCCCCCGGCACTGACCAGCCCTCCCCGGTGCCCCCCCCCGCGCCCCCACAGCTTCCCCGTTACCCCCCGCGTCCCCCTCGCCGTGTCCCTCCCAACGTCCCCTCGACCCCGCCTGCGGCCACATCTGTCCCCAGGAGCCCCTTCCGTGTCCCCCCCCTTGCCCCCCCCGGTGCGCTCGTGCCCCCCCGAGCCCCCCCGTGTCTCACCCACCGGTGTCAACGTCCCCCCCCCAGGGCCCCTGGCTGCTGCCGGGGGCTGGGGACCGCCCCGGCCCGGGGTAGAAGACGTCGTCCCCGGGACCCTCCAGGTCCCCCTCGTCCAGCGCCTTGGGGCGCTTCGGGCCGCTGTGGGGACAGGGGTGTCACCTCCGGGCCCGGGAGTGTCACCCCACGAGCTGAGCAGGGGAGCCCAGGGGTCCCAGCCCCCCCCCCCCCCCCATAGGACCCAGGTGTCCGGAGGGGGAAGAGGGGATCCCTTGGGGGTC
Source organism: Corvus moneduloides (assembly GCF_009650955.1). Lineage (NCBI taxonomy): Eukaryota > Metazoa > Chordata > Aves > Passeriformes > Corvidae > Corvus > Corvus moneduloides. Next base: position 667,082 of record NC_045507.1, read on the forward strand.
CCAGGTGATTGTGGGATGCAAAAGAGAGCCCCCAAATCCCAGGGGTTTGGGTGTTCCAGGGGTTGAGGAGCCCGTGGGGGGGAACACCCCAAAATGGGGGGGGTTGGGTGGGTGGTTAAACCCCAAATAGGGGGCGCAGGCAGGGTCTTGGGGGTGCAAGGGGGAACCCCCAGACCCCAAGGCTTGGGGTGTCCTGGGGAGGAGAATGCCCTGAAATGGGGGAGCCTGGATGGGGAAGCACCCCCAAATAGGGGCCCTGGAGGTCGCAGGGGGGTTGGGAGTCCCGGTACCTGGCAGTGGGGGGGCCCCAGGGGCCGGCGGCCGAGGGCAACAGGGCTGATGTTGTAGTAGCCCCCCGGGCTCTCCAGGTCGGCCAGCGAGAAGTTGGGGCCCGACGCCGTGGCCACTGGGGCTGGGGGGACACGGGGGACACGTGGGGGACCCACGCAGGGCCACCCCCCCCTTCCCCAGCCACCCCCGTGTCCCCCACCTCCCCGCAGCCTGTGTCCCCTCCGCTTCCCATCCCCCCCGTGCCACCCCCGTGTCCCCCCGGTGTCCCCCCAGCCGGGACCCCCGTCCCGTGTCCCCACTTACTCTGGGACACCCTCACCAGCTCCGTCACGTTCCAGACACCCGACGTCACGAAGCAGTCCTGGAAGGTCAGGTGCCCTGGGGACAGGGGGACACGGGCGTGACTCGGGGGGGCATGGGGGTCACCGAGGACACGGGGGGGGGACGTGGGGACAAAGTGCGAGGAGCGGAACTGGGGACACAGGAGTGACACGGGGGGGACGCAGAAGGCACAGGGGACACTGAGGGGACACTGAGGGGACACTGGGGACACCGCGGGGGGGGCACTGACCGTTGGGCAGTGGTTTGATGTCCGCGTCTCCCTGCGGGTTTGAGCTGTCCGATTGTCCGGAATCTGGGGGTGGTTGGAGGGGGGGTGCGAAGAGACGGGGTCAGACCCGGACACGGGGATGTCCCCTGTCCCCTCCCCCGCTCCGCCATCGTGTCCCCCCCGACCCCGGGGACCCCGCGATGCCCCGGGGGAGGGAGGGGCAGCCCCGCCGCCGCTGCCGCCGCTGAAGGGCCCCTTGTTCCCGCGGGGTCGTTCGAGGTGAGCGCCCGCCGGGACCTCGCCAGCGCCCGCAGCCCCACCGGGGGGGCCCCACCGGCCGCTCCCCCCCACCCCGGGCCCAGGCACGACCCAGGTGTGGGGGTGTCCCACCCCCCCCGCACCCCCGAGGGGACCCGGGTGGCCGCGCACCCCTCGGCCAGGTGATGGGGGGGGGGGGGGGGGGCACAGCCGGCGCTGGGGGGCGGGGGGGGGTCGGGGCTGGCAGGGGGCCGGGCCGGGGGGGGCCGGGGGCCGCCGTGGGGCCGGGCCGGGGGCCAGGAATGCGCTGGCCCCCCGCCAACGGGCAGCGCCAACAAAGCGCCCATTGTCTGTGCAGAGTGGGGGGGGCACCCGGACGCCTGGGTTGCCCCCCCCCCCCACCCCGGTCCTGCCCGCCTGGGTCCCCCCCGGCATCCCCCCATCTGCCCCCCACACCTGGGAACCCCCCCCCGGGACCCCCCTCCCATGCGAATGGGTGTCCCACCCCCCTGGGCCCCCCCAGCCCGGACGCCTCCGCCCCCCCCCCCCAGTGCCCCCGCGGGGGTCGGGGGGCTCTGTTTGTGTGTCCCCCCCCCCACAGCAGGAGGGGACTGAGGCGTCCGAGAGGGGGAGGGGCAAGGGGACAGCCCCCCCGTGCCCGTCCCGGTGGTGACCCCGCCGTGTCACCCCGCGGGGGGGTCAGGGGTCAGTGGGGCACGTGCGGGGTCGCGACCTCGGCTGGGGGGGGGGGGGGGGGCTTGTGGGGTGCGCGTGGCGGGCGCGTGCCGGACCCCCCCCATCACCCACCCCCACGCCGAGTCCTCCCTCAGCCCCCAGACCCCTCCAGACCCACTGGGGAGGGGGTCCCTGCACCCTATCCCACCTCACCCCCCCTGCCCCAGTGAACCCCCCCCCTATGTCCCCCCAGCCCGCGGTGGGGGGGGCAGGTGCTGCTGGGCAGCTGCGCCCCGACCCCCCCGCGGGGTGACCCCCCCCGCACCTGCGTCCCCCACACCAAGGGAGGGGGAACAGCACCTGGGCAGCCCCGCAGCCCACCTGGAGCCCCCCGCCCCCCCAAAGACCCCCACGGCTGCACCCCGACCCCCCCAGACCCTCCTGCAGCCCCCACCTTGCCCTGTCCTCATGTCGTCCCCCCCCCCCGCGTGTCCCCCCAAGGCTCTACAGCCCCCCCAGAGTGAGTCCGGACCCCCCCAGTGGGGAAGGGGACCCCGATGTCCCCACGCGTCCCCCCAGGGCACGTGGGGGGTGCGAGGGGCAGCTCGGGGGGGGCCAGGCCGGGGGTCCCGGCAGCTGGGGGGGCTGTGGCGGTGGCTGGGGGAGGGGGGGGGGGTGTGACACACCTTGGCACGGGGGTCCTGGCGCCCGGGCGGGGGGTCCCCACAGCGCGAGGGTCCCGGCGCGGGGCCGTGGTGCCGCAGAGCGTTTCGGGTGCCAACAAGCGCCGCCATCTTACGCGCAAGGGGGGGTTGGCACCGAGCCCCCCCCGGCCCGCGGCAGCCAAAGGGCCTCCGGCGTGGGGAGGGGGCGGGGGGCGCGGGGGGGCCGCCGGGGGGGGGGGCCGGGGCTGCTCGCGGGGCCTCGTGCCGCGCAGGGGGGCACGGTGCCAACCGGGGCCATTTTGGCGGCGCCGGGTGGGAGCCGCGTTTGGGGGATTTGAGCCCCGGCAGCTGGGCCGGGGGGGGAGCTGGGGGGGTGCGGGGGGGGCTGGGGGGCACAGGGCCCCCCCCGTGGGTTTGCTGGGTCTGGCATGCAGGCGTGGAGGGGGGATTTGGGGAGGGGGGGTAGGACAGACACCCCCAAAGCGCCTCCTTCGCCCTCGGTACATGGGAAGGACCGAGGCAGCCGGGAGCGGCGGAGCGGCCCCAAAACCGCTCGTTCCAGCCCCAAAATTCACCCTCAGCGCAGCAGGAGTGATGGGGGGGAGCAAGCGGCTGGGCTGGGGTCCCCCTGATCCACACATACGTGTGCCCCCCACCTCGGCTGCGCCCGCACACGCGTGCGACCCCCCCAGCCCCGCGTGCGGCCCCGGGACCCCCCCGGGCACGAGGGGTGCGGGCGCTTTGCACGCCCACGGCACAGATCGGTGCCCGCGGCGCGGATCCCCGGTGCCCGGCCCGGCTCTGCGCCCATCCCGGTGCCAATCCCGGCGCCATCCCGGCCCCGCTCCCGGTGCCCATCCTGGCACACGGGCTTGGCACGCGGCGCCGGGCGCGTGGCGCGTGCGTTGGCACTCGGCGCGGCTTTGTGCGAGCGAGGCCGGCCGGGGACGGCCCAGGTGGGGCCGGGGGTCCTGGGGGGGGGCTCAGGGTGGCCGTGTAGACCCCCCCCATTGAGGCACCAGGGTGGGCACCATCCCCAAAGCCGGGACTGAGGGGCTCGGCGCCGTGTCCATCCCTGCAGCGGCCGCACTCACCTGGCGCGTGGACGAAATACGCCAGGTACAGGTCGAGCTCCTTGATGGTGACGCCGATGTGGTGGGGCTGGACGCAGAGGCCGGGGCTGGCGCACTGGGGTGCCTTGGCCAGGCGCTCGCCGTCGGTGCTCTCCAGCGGGACGCCCTTGAAGAGGATGACCATCACCAGGTCCAGGCGCCACACCTTGTCGGCCTGGCGCAGGCAGTCGATGCGGCGGATCTTGCCCTTCTGGTCGGGGTTGGAGAGGACGCAGCACGGCGCCTTCTTGCCGGTGACGGACAGCACGAAGTCCTCGCGGCACTCGGGCCGGATGTCCTTGCGCAGTTTGGCCAGGAGGCGCGAGGCCCATTTCTGCTTGACCTCCGGCTTCTCGCCCAGCAGCTCGTCCTTGACGGCGCGTTCCTCCTCCTTGGACATCCGCTTCTCGTGCTTCTTGAAGTACTTGCGCTTGCGGGCCTGGAGGTTGAACCAGGTGTAGGAGAAGGCCCGGACGTGGGGCAGCAGCGCCTCGATGAAGGGGTGGAACTCATCCTGCACGGGAGGGCACAGGCGCGGGCTGGGGCGGCGGCCGTGGGGCGGCCGCGGAGCCCCAGCAGGGACGGACCCACGCGGGGACCGCCGCCGTTCCCATCCTCGTCCTCATCCTCTGGGGAGCGGCGATGTGGGATCTAGGGGACCCTGGGAGCCCCGTGGGGGACCCCGGGAGTCCCGGCCCTGCGGGGATGCGCCGGGTTCCCGGTGCCCGAGCGGCTCCCGGCCCTGCGGGGCTCCCGTGTGGCCGGAGCGGGGACGGCTGAGCCTGTCCCTGTGCCCGTCCCTGTCCCCGGTGTCACCACGGCACTGTCCCCAGTAGTGGCACAGCTCCGTGTCCGGTGCCACCACCACAGTCTCATCCCCGGTGTCACCGCAACCCCGTTCCCGGTGCCGCTGCAACCGCGTCCCCAGTACTGCCACAGCCCTATCCCCCGTGTCACCACAGCCCCGACCTTGCTGCCGGCACAGCCCCATCCCTGGTGTCACGGCAGTCTCGTCCACAGTGCCAGCACAGCCCCGTCCCCCGTGTCACCACAACCCCATGCCCGGTACCAGCACAGCCTCATCCCCGGTGTCACCACAACCCCGTCTCCGGGACTGCCACATCCCGGTCCCCCATGTCACCACAGCCCCGTCCCTCCCCGCTCGTCCCCACCCGCCTCCCGCTGACACTCCCGCTGCCGTCGGGGCTCGGCCGCCCCGGTCCCCATCCCCAGCGCCGGTCCCTGCTGCCAACCCCATTCCCGCTGCCACCGATCTCCGTCCCCAGCAGTCCCCGGTGCCACCTCCGTCTCCTGTCTCGACCGCCAGCGCCTCCGCTCCCCATCACTTCTCCCCTCTCTCCGGCCCCATCCCGGCCGCTGTCGCAGTCCCCGGTGCCACCAGTGCCTGCCCCCGGTACCCGGCCCGGCCCCGCCGGTCCCAGCCCGGCCCGTCCCGTCCCGTCCGTACCATCGCGGCGGCTCATCCCGGCCGTAGGCAGCTGCCAGTCGGGCCCCGGCGGGGCAGAACCGGGGGCGACAGATGGGGACGGGGGGCGCAAACGGCGTGGAGGGGAAGGGGTTAACGGGGACTACCGGGAAAGGGGAGGGGGCGGGCCCGGGGGTGCGGACCCTGCAGGGGGAACGCTCAGGTACCGGGGATCCCGGTTACCGGGGGATGGAGGAGCGGGGATCCCGGCTGGCGGGACAGCGCAGCTGCCGAGGGATCCCGGTTACCGGGCGATGGGGGATCCCGGCGCGGGGGGACCCTACCGGGGGGGGGGGGGGGGGGCGGGACCCCGCTGCGGGGGCGGCTGTCGGGGGTCCCTGCCGGTGTGTGTGTGTGTGTGTGTGTGCGGGCAGGGGGTCCCGGTTTCGGGGGGGGGGTGTCGCTATCGGGGGGTCCCGGAGCCGCCGCCGCCGCGGGCGCGGAGCGCGCGGAGCCGCCGCGGCCCCTTTTTGGCACCGGGATCGGCGCGGCCGCAGCCAATGGGAGCGCAGCGCGCGGGGGGAGCGGCCTCGCCATTGGCCAGCGCGGAGCGGGGCGTGGCCCGGGGGGCGTGGTTTGGCGAGAAGGGGGCGTGGCCCGAGGGGGGGGGGGGCGAGTGTGCCCCGCGTGTGCCCCGCGCGCGCCCCGCGTGTGCAACGCGCGTGCAACGGGGGGACCCCGGGGGGGGGGAGGGGAGGCGGGCAGGGGAAGGGGCTGAGCCCACCGGGGGGCTTCGCCAAAACCTCGCGATTTCACCCCAAAAACCCCACGCGCTGGATGGAGGAAGCGCGGGGGTGGGGGGGGGGGGGGTCCTGTTGCGGCCCCTCGTGCAAAAACCCTCGTGCAAAAGGGTCGAGCGAGGACGGCTCTGGGTGGTGGTGATGGGGGGGTTCCCAAGGGTCCCGCTCTCCCCTCCCGCAGCCCCGCCGCCCCCGCCACCGGCGCGGGAAGGCCCCGGATTTGGCCGCTCGCCCCAGCCCCGTGGCGGCCCCAGCACGGAATGGCCCAAACCCGACGTTTCTGCCCCCAAAATCCCGGACGCGGCACTCGGAGCCAACGCTTTTTCCCCCTTCCCAACCCCCCCGGTAATTAAATCCCTCTGTGCAAAGGAAAGAAACCAAAATTTGGGCGTTTCGGCAGCGGGGCTGGGCAGCGGCTCTCGCCCAGCCCCAAACCTCGCGGTTTTCAACCCAAAGCCGCAGCGGGGAGGTTTTCCTGGGGGGGGCTGAGGACGGTGGTTGGGCCCCCCTGCCCCAGGATCCCTCCCTGCTGGCCCTACAGGACCCCAGCGGCCAGGCCCAGCAGCATCCGCTTGGCACAGGGTGGCCTTTGGGACACCTGAGACCCCTCCCGGACACCTGAGTGCCCACCCAGGGAGGGCATCGCGGGAGCCAGGCTGGCTCAGGTGGACGGCGGTCAGCGGCCTCGATACCTCAGTCCCCACCAAAACCCGGCACAGGACAAAGAGCCCCGGCTCCGGCGACACCGCCCGGACACTCGGTCTCCTCCCCAACGCCTGGGACCCCTCCCGGACGCCTGAGACCCCTCCCCACCCCTGCCCGGAGCAGCGAGGGCAGCCACGGAAGGATCTGGAGGCTCAGGCCCAGGGCCGTGCGCGGCCAGCGCGGTCGGTGCCCGGGCCGGGGTCCCGGGGCGGGCGCGGGGGTCGGTGCCGAGGCGGGGTCCGGCGGCGGTGCCGCGATGCCGCGGAGCTGCCATTGGCTGCGCCGGCCCCGCATTGAGCCGCAGTCTCGGGCGAAGCCACGTCGCCGCGTCCGCAGCTGCGAGCGCCCGGCAAAGCGCCAGCGCGGCGGCAGGGGGGGCGGCGCCGGATCGGGAGGGAAAAGCCCAGAAAAAACAGAAAAGAGGGAAAAAAAGACAAAAAAAAAAAAAAAAAAAAAAGAAGAAAAAAAAAAGAAAAAAAAAAAAAAAAACACAACCAAACCAACCAACCCCCCCCCCTCGTCCCCCCCCCCCCCCGCCCCGGCAGCGCCCGCCCTCCCGCGCCGCTGCCAGCTCCCCCCGGCCCTCGGCTTCGCCGCGAGAGAAAACAGCCCGAAACAGCCGGAATTGCCGCCAAAAATCCCCCCGGCGGCCCCTGACGCCGCTGCCAAGACCCTCCCGTGTGTGGGGAGGGGGGGAGGAGGGCAGCCGAGGGGGGTGGGAGCGACTGAGGGGTGTCCTGGACCCCCGTGCGGGGAGGGAGGGGGGCCCACGAGGGACCCCGGTGTCCGGGGGGGACCTTGGCGTCCAGGTGGCCTCGGAGAGAACATGCCGGATGGTTCTGGCAGGGGACCAGGCAGCTGAGAAGGGGAGACCCGGGCGTTTGGGGGGCACCCTGGCATTGGCAGGGGACTCTGGCATCGGAGGGGGTTCGTGGCATTCAGAGGGGGGGCCCTGGCATTCGCGGGGGGGGGCCCGGGCTGCGCAGAGGAAGCGCCCGCCCGGCCCTGCCCGCAGCCACGTGGAGCATCCAGGCGTCCGGGCGGCTCGAGGGGAACCCGGGCATCCGCCCCCCCCCGCTTCCTCACGCTCCGAACCGGGACCCCGAAATCCGAGCCGTGCCGGGGGGGGGGGGGGTCCCGGGCGGCTCCGCGGGGGGAGCGGCGGCGGCTGCAGGCGGTGCCGCAGCACGCGGGGCCGATCGATGCGGTTTGGCACCGCTGGACCGCGGCGTCCGGGCGTTCCCCCGCCCCCCCCCGGCCCCGCTCCCTCCCCAGCGCGGACCCCGCGGCCCGGCCCCCCCCCGTGGCCTCGTGCCAGCCCGGGCCGGGGGGGCCCCGCGGTGCTGCGGCGTCCAAGAAAGCTTTTTGTGGCCCATCAATAATTCAGGGCCCCCCCGGCCCGGCCAAGGGCTCCTCCATTATTGATGCCGCCGGCGACCGTGGGGGACACGGGGGAAACACGGGGGGAACACGGGGGGACACGGGGGGGTGGGGGGGGGCTCAGCCGAGCACGGGGGTGCGGCAGCGCCGGGCGTGCGCTCACGCAAAGCCACCCGCGCGTGTGCACGGGTCACACGCGTCCCTCCGGCGTGCCCCCCACGCGTGCCACCCGCCACGGGGGGGGGGGTGGTGGTGCCTCCCCCTGCCCCGATTGCATCAGCCGCGGCGCGGGGGGCACCGGGCCCTGGCGAGCGGCTCGGACGCGCCACACGCGTGTGTCACACCTGGGGCGGCCGCGCACACGGCGGGGCTGCCACGTGTGCACGGCGAAACGTGTGCCACGCGTGGGCTGCCAGCCCGGGGACACGCGTGTGCCGCCTCTGTCCTCGTCACACCTGTGCCCCGGCCCTCGCGTGTCGCGCCCATCACACGCGCGTGTCACACCCGGGCCCTTTCGTGCGTGCGTGTCACGCCCGTGCCCTGTCACACGTGTGTCACACCTGGGCCCTTTCGCAGACGCGCGTGTCACACCTGGGCCACTCCTGCACCGCAGCCGAGGGACAGTGACCCGCTTGGCTGTCACCCCCGGCGGCCACCGGGGCAGCGGCAGAGGGCCGGGAGTGTCCCTGCCCCGCGGGTCACCCAGGTGGTGACAGCAGCGGTGATGCTGGGGGGGTGCCCGTGACCGGCGTCCCCCGGGGGGGGCTCTGTGCGGCGGGGAGGGGGCACGGGAGGACCCCGAGGGACGTGGAGGGGACCCTCGGGGACGTGGGAGGGATGCCGAGGGACGCAGAGGGACCCTGAGGGGAACACGGGAGGACCCTGAGAGACACGGAGGGGACATGAGGGGAACACGGAGAGGATGCGGGGGGATCGTGGCCCAGCGAGCAGCCGTGGCACCGCCAGCCAGAGCCTGGGGCTTCCCCGTGGAGGCCACATCCGCTGCCAGGGACACCAAGGGACAGCAGGGGACAGCAGGGGACAGCAGGGGACACCAGCCCATGCCCGGTTGTCCCAAGGCCGTGACACCTCCCACTCCGGGCGCTCCCGGGTGCAACCCAGCGCCCAAAATCCACCGGTGGCACCGGCCCAAAACCGCCCCGAAACGGCTGCGGGAGGGAAAAGGGCGGCACGAGGGGAGCACACGCGTGTGCCAGGCACGAGGCCGGGGGTTCGGGGCACACGCGTGTGCGCTGGCACGGGCTGGCGGGTGCGGGCAGGGGCACACGCGTGTGCGCTGGCGTGTCGCTGGCGCGTGCACACGCGTGTGCGGGGCGGGCGCCGAAGCTGCGAGAAGCGCCGCTGGCCGCCGGCCCAGACGCAACCGGCCGCCAAAACCGCCCCGAAAAGCGGGAGAAAAGGGCAACGCTGGGAAGGGAAGGGGGGTGGGGGCCGGGCCGCCCCGCAAACCGCGCTGGGGGGGACACCGGGGGCAGCCCGGGAGAGCGCGGGGGGGGGCAGGGACCCCTCTAGGGTGCCGGAGCCCCCGAGTTGTGCCCTCCCCGGTGTCGCTCCTCCCCGCGCGCCCCCACCAGAAAGCGGAGTCACGGCCCCTCCACCCCGACCCCACGGCCCGCCGCGACCCCCCCACGGCCCCTCCAGAACGAGCGTCCCCCACCCTTGGTGGCCCTCGCGGGGTTTCGCCCTCGTCCAGCCCCCGAGGTCGCCCCCCCGGGGCCTCCCGGCCGCGCTCGGACGAACCCCGGCGCCACAGCCCCGCTCCGGGGCCGGGGTCCCGCCCGTCCCGGCGGTGCCGGGGACGCGAAACCCCCCGTGGCACCGGCGGCCCCGTCCCGGGGGTCCCGCACGGAACCCCGGCGGCAACGGGGCTCCGCGGCGTCTCCGGCCCGAGCGTCCCGCGGCTCAGATCCGCTCCGCACCGAGGCAGAACCGGGAGCCCCCGCTCCGAGGAGCCGAGCGGGGCCGCTCCGGGACGGCAGCCCGGGACCAGCCCGATCCCGGTCCCCGCAGCCGCCGCTGCCCCGGGAGGCACCGGCGACCACGAAGGGGTCGCACCCCCGCCCGTTACACCCCGTTTTTGGGGGGGCAGCAGCGAATCGCGGCCCGCAGCAAAGGGCGCCTGTTCTTCCCCCCCCCCCCCCCCCCGCCCCTCCGGGCCCCCCTATCCCCGCCGTTACCGGACGCCTCCCGGTCCCGGCCCCCCCGGCCCGGCCGTACCTGGGTGAGGCAGTACGGGGAGTACATGGCGGCGGTGTCAGCCGCGGCGGGGCATGGCGGGGGGCTCCGGGGGTCCGGGGGGTGCCTGGGGGTCCCGGGGGTCCCGGTGCCGGCGGCGCGCGGGGAAAGTTTTGCCCGAAGTTGGCGCCCGCCGCACTTTTGCCGCGGGAAGCGCGCGCCGGCCACGCCCACGGGAGAGGCCACGCCCACCGTGGGAGACGCCCCGATAGCCGAGGACACGCCCAGTGCGGGATTGGCGCCGCCCATTGTTCCAGAGGCCACGCCCAGGACGGGATGGAGCGTGGGGGACACGCGGGGACACGGGGGGACACGGGGAGGGATACGGGGAGACACGCAGGGACATGGGGGGACTCACAGGAGGACATGGGGGACACGGGGGGACACGGGGAGGACACGGGGAGGGATACGGGGAGACACGCAGGGACACGGGGGGACTCACAGAAGGGCGTGGGGGACACGGGGGATGGGGACACGTGGGGAGACACGGGGACACGGGGAACGGGGGGGACACGAGGGACATATGGGGGGACATGGGGTGGCCGCCGCCCCCTCTGCGCCCCCTCCCAGCATCGCTGTGACCCCACAGGGCCGCGGGAGCCGCTGTGGGTCCCCACGGGTGACAGCGACAGCGGCGGTGGCAGCGCTGGAGGTGGCACAGGGCAGTGGCCGCCGTGGTGGCCACGGCCTGACGATGGCAGCGCCGGTGATAGTGGCAGTGCCAAGACAATGACAGGTCCGGTGCCAGCGCCAGCGACTGTGTCGTGACAGTGACAGAGTCAATGACAGCCACGGGGACAGCGCCGTGGGGTGGGGACAGTGCCAGTGCCACGGCGGTGCGGGTGACACTGGCGGTGACACGGTGATGGCAGTGCCACGGTGATGGCAGTGGTGGTGACAGTGCCACGGCGGTGCGGGTGACACCGGCGGTGACAGTGACACGGCGATGGCAGCGACAGTGCCACGGCGGTGCGGGTGACACTGGCACTGACACGGCGATGGCAGTGACAGTGACAGTGGCGATGGCAGCGGCGGTGACGGCGGAGCCTCATCTGTCATTCCGGCTGCGGCCGCGTCCCTCCGCCATCTGTCACCACCCGGTGCCAGCGCTGGCACCGCCGCCGCCGCCACTGTCACCCCTTCGCTGCCGGAGCCTCCGCCGCCCCCGGCGCCGCGGGGTGGCCCGAGGGGACGCGGTTTGGGCCACCGGGCGACCCCGCGAGCGTGTCCCAGCCCCCCCCCCCCGCGCCCCCCGTGTCCCCCGTGGGTGGCACGGCTGTGTCCCTCGCCGCGCTGGGCTGGTGCCACGGCGGGGGGGTGGCACTGTCACCCTGCGGGGGACACGGGGGACACGGGCGGACCAAGCCCCCGCCCCGCCCGGTACGGGGAGGGGACAGCGGGGACAAGGTGGGCAGAGGGGACCCGAGTCCTCGCGCGTGTCGCCGGCGTGCGTGTGTCGCGCAGGGCCCGCCGAGCCCCCCGTGTCCCCCCCGTGTCCCCACCAGCTGCTCGGGGACCCCCCGCGCCAGATGTGCCGCTGTCACCGGCTGCGGCTGCAGATGGAGCCGAGCGCGGGGCGGCGGGGGGGGGACACGGCGGTGCCCACGGGGGTCGCGACGCACGCCACGACATGCGGAGCCGCGCCTCGACATGTCGCGACGCGCTTTTGGCACCTTGCGATGGGCAGCGACACTGCAGGGGGTCACCTGCCAGCCCCGGGGACGAGCGGGAGGGGACAGAGGTGGCCCGGGGGGGGGACCCTGGGCTAAACCCGGCTGTGGGGCGATGCCCCCCCCGCGGGGAAATTCGTGGCTGCGGGCAGCGGGACCGGACAAACGCGGGAACTGCAGAATCCCGCAAATCAGGCGAAACTGCCCCAAAAGGGGGCCCCTCCCGCTGGCCGGGTTTAGGGGCCCCGGTTTCACCGGCGGAGGGGGAAATCTGGACCCCCGAGTCCCGCGGCTGGCGGGGGGGAGCCTGGGGGCTGCGGGGGGGGGGCCCCAGCCCATTGGACCACCCCCCCGGGGAGGCCCAGGGAAGCTTTTGGGGCGATTTCGGGGGGTTTTGGCTCAGCTTCGCGGCAGATTTTCGGCGGCTGCCGAGGCCTGGAAGCCATTAGGGCTCCCCCCCCCTCCGCGGCCCCCGGCAGCTCCCGCCAGAGCGGGCGGGGGGGGGCCCCGGCGTTCCGGGTGCCGCGGCCCCCCCGAGGGGCCCCGCGAGGAGCGGCCCCGCCGCCCGGCAGCCCCCTCCGCGTTTATCCCGTTCGCCCCCCGCGCCCCCTCCCCCGGGAGAGGATCCGGGCAGCGGGGGGGGGATCCCGGTGATAGGGGAGCCGCGGGGGACGGGCGGCGGGCACGGAGGGGTTAACGGCGCCCGGCGCTTGGCAGCGGCCCCGGGCTTGGCGGCGGCTGAAAAGGTTTGGGGGGGTTTGGGGGGGGTTTAGGGGGGTCCGCCCCCAGCCCAGCCCCCCCCACGGGGAGGAGCCGAGGGGTCGCTGGCAATGTGCCCCCCCCCCGGCTCCCCCAGTGCGTTTCTGGGGGTCGCTTCTGCCCCACGGAGGAGCCACATTCTCCCACGGGTGTCCCCCAAATCCTCCGGGGACCCCCGGGCTGAGCCAGCGCCGCTCGCGGGCCCCCCCCGGTGTCCCCCGGTTCCCCCGGGACGCTGCTCCGAGGGACCCCCCGAGTCTACCCGGGCTCCCCCAAACTCCTCCGGGATGAGCCGGGGCCGCTTTCGGCCCGAAAGGCCCCGGGACCCCCCGGCCCCCCCTGACGCCCCCCGGGTCCCCCCGCGCCGGGGCGCCCCCGCCGTGGCCCCGCCCCCAACCCCGTGACCACGCCCACGTCACCGCCCATCACCGTGGCCACGCCCCCTTTAAGCTCCGCCCCCACTCAGACCCCGCCCCTTCGGCCGCTCCCGTGACGTCACTTCAGGCGCGCGCCCAAGATGGCGGCGCCCTTGCGGCGGGCGCTGCTGGCGCTGGGCCCGGCCCGCTCCCGGCTCCCGCCGCCGCTCCCGCCGCCGGCGCGGCCCTACCGGGCAGCTCCGCTGCGCCGCCGCCCAGGCCCGGCCCCGGGAGACCCCGAGGACCTGCGTGCAGCCGCGCGGCGCTTCGGGCGGCTCGGGGAGGCGTCGGGGGTGGCGGTGTGGCGGCTCTGGCCGAGCCCGGAGCAGCTGCGGGAGGCGGAGGCGGAGGAGCGCGAGTGGGACCCGCCGCTCCGCGATGTGGAGGCCGTGCTGGATCAGCGGGAGCGGGAGGAGGCGCGGCGGAGGAAGGAGAGGTGCGGCTGGGAGCAGCACTGGGCGGGGGGGACCGTTGAGTCTGGCGAGGACCGACTGGGGTTACCGGGAGAACCGGGGGGGGCGGCGGTGGCTTCACGTGGGGATGTCCCCAATTGTCCCCCCCCGCCGGCTGTGTCCCCAGGGAGGAGCTGGTGTCGCGCAGCCTGGCGGCGATGCCAGCCCGGGTGGCCGCGTGGCGCCGGGACCGGGAGGCGGCTCGGGAGCGGGCGCGGGCGGACGCGGCGCGGCGGCAGCGGCTCCTGGCCGAGGCGGGGCTGGGGGGCCTCCCGCGGCCCGGGACCCCCGCCCGGGCCTCGGCCCGAGCCCAGGAGCTGCTGGACGACCTGGAGCGGCAGCAGCGGCGGGAGGAGAAGCGGCGGCGGCGGCAGGAGCGGGAGGAGGCGGCTCGGAGCGCCTTGGCGGAGGCGGAGGTGGCTGCGGCCGCACGGCCGCTCCCCGGGGCGCCCCCGGAGAGCAACGAGAGCCCCCCCAAAAGCACCGGGGCGACCTCCTGACCCCCGCTTTGTCCGGAGATCACTGGAGCTGTCCTCCGAGCTCCCCCAAAACTGCTGCAGCCCCCCAGAATCACCGGACCCTCCTCCTGAGCCTCCTCTCGAGGAAATGAGAATCCCCGACACCCCCAGAATGGGTTTAAAACTCTGCATTTAATCTCTTTGCCGCCAGTTTTGGTTGTTCCGCGGCGCCGCCCCCCCCACCCTCCCTTCCCCGGGGCCTGACAGGGAGGTGGGGTCGGTTTTTTGGGGAGGGGGGGGCCAGGAGAAAGCGGGTGCTGAGACCCCCCTCCCTCCCCCAGAGCAGGGGGAGGCTCCCCCTGCTCCCGGGATGGGGAGGGGCAGGGCTGGGGGGGGGTCCCCATCCCCCCCGAGGCTCCGGCGACGGGGGGGGGGGGCGGAGGGCCCGGATTGCATCCCTACCCCCCCACAAGAGCGTGGGGACCCCCCTGGAGGCAGAAGGAGCCCCCCCCCCAGGGTGGGGGGGAGGGCCGGGGGTCCCTCAGTCGTCATCGAAGTTCTGGCTGAGCAGGAAATTGGCCGCCAGGTTCTCGTTCTTCTCGCAGGCGAAGTAGGCCTGGATCACCAGGCTCTCGGGAAAGCCCAGCGCCTTCAGCTGCGTGCGGGGGGTTACAGCGGGGCCGCGGAACCCTGGGCCCCATAGCGGCACCTCCTGACCCCGGTAACCCTGACCCCATTAACCCTGACCCCATACCCCTGTGCCCACATAGCAGCACCTCCTGACCCCGGTAACCCTGACCCCATAACCCTGCACCCCCATAGCGGCACCTCCTGACCCCGGTAACCCTGACCCCATAACCCTGCACCCCCATAGCGGCACCTCCTGACCCCGGTAACCCTGACCCCATAACCCTGACCCCATACCCCTGTGCCCACATAGCAGCACCTCCTGACCCCGGTAACCCTGACCCCATACCCCTGCACCCCCATAGCGGCACCTCCTGACCCCGGTAACCCTGACCCCATAACCCCGACCCCATAACCCTGGGCCCCATAGCGGCACCTCCTGACCCCGGTAACCCTGACCCCATAACCCTGACCCCATAACCCTGCACCCCCATAGCGGCACCTCCTGACCCCGGTAACCCTGACCCCATTAACCCTGACCCCATACCCCTGTGCCCACATAGCAGCACCTCCTGACCCCGGTAACCCTGACCCCATAACCCTGACCCCATACCCCTGTGCCCACATAGCAGCACCTCCTGACCCCGGTAACCCTGACCCCATAACCCTGACCCCATAACCCTGCACCCCCATAGCGGCACCTCCTGACCCCAGTAACCCTGACCCCATAACCCTGCACCCCCATAGCGGCACCTCCTGACCCCGGTAACCCTGACCCCATAACCCTGCACCCCCATAGCGGCACCTCCTGACCCCGGTAACCCTGACCCCATAACCCTGACCCCATAACCCTGGGCCCCATAGCGGCACCTCCTGACCCCAGTAACCCTGACCCCATTAACCCTGCACCCCCATAGTGGCACCTCCTGACCCCGGTAACCCTGACCCCATAACCCTGACCCCATAACCCTGGGCCCCATAGTGGCATCTCCTGACCCCCATAACCCTGACCCCATAACCCTGCACCCCCATAGTGGCATCTCCTGACCCCATTAACCCCAGGCCCCACTGATGGCACCTCCTGACCCCCTTATTCTGAGCCCTAAAAGCCGTATTTCCCATTCCCCGTTCCCTCAAAACATCATTTCCCATCGCTGCTAACCCTGCACCCTAATAACGCCCCCTCCCAGCCCTGTTAGCCGTGGCCCCATTATTCCACGCCCTAAAACCCTTATTTCCCATTACTCTGAGCCCTACAAACATCATTTCCCACCAGAATTAGCTCTGAACCCCAATACCAGCCCCCCACCCGCGCTTGCTCTGGGCCCTGCTGCTCACCCTGCCCGCCCACGTTAATTTTGGGTGCAAAAAGCTGCATTTTCCCCTCAGGGTGGCTCAGAACCCTGCTGAGAGCCCGTCCCGCCCCGCTCACCCTCTCTATGGCTTCTTTCTCCTGCGGGGTCACCTGGATGTAGTTCATCTGGGGGGACTCGTCCCCGATGGCTCCCACCTCCCCCTCCAGCTCGCCCAGCTCGCCCAGCGGCTCGTTCAGCATCTGAATGAACTGCTCCTGGTGCTGGCTGATTTGCTGGGCAGGGGGGAAGCGGGGGGGAATCAGCCCGGGCGGGGGTCCCGGGTGGGTTCAGGGGGTGTCGGGGTGGGCTCAGGGGGTGTCGGGGTGGGGTCAGGAGGTGTCAGGGTGGGCTCGGGGGGTGTCACGGGGTGGGGCCAGGGGGTCCCGGGTGGGCTCAGGGGGTCCCGGGTGGGCTCAGGGGGGTGTCAGGGTTGGCTCAGGGGGTCCCAGGTGGGCTCGGGGGGTGTCAGGGTGGGGTCAAGGGGTCCCAAGTGGGTTCAGGGGGTGTCAGGGTGGGTTCAGGGGGTGTCAGGGTGGGCTCAGGGGTGTCACAGGGTGTCGGGGTGGGGTCAGGGGGTCCCAGGTGGGCTCAGGGGGTGTCAGGGTTGGCTCAGGGGGTCCCAGGTGGGCTCGGGGGGTGTCAGGGTGGGGTCAAGGGGTCCCAAGTGGGCTCAGGGGGTCCCAGGTGGGCTCAGGGGGGTACCTGGAGCAGCTGGGGGTTCTCCTGGCCCAGCTGCTGCAGCAGCGCCGGGAGCAGCGCGGGGTTCTGCTGGATCACCTGCCGCATGTTCTGGAACTGCGGCTGCTCCCGCAGGAATTCCAGCGGGTTCTCACCTGAGGGAGGGGCGTGGCCAAACCGTGAGGCCACGTCCACAAATGGGTGTGGTTAAGCCACACCCATCACCCCCCCAAGCCATAGCTTGGACTTGCTCCACCCTCACAGGCCACACCCGCAAATGGGCGTGGCTTACCCCAGATCATGCCCCCAACAATGATCAAGGCAGTTCCAGAGTGTTCGGCCCCACCCACAAAGGGGCGGAGCCTCGCAGGGTGTGGCCGTTGTGCCCCACCCCACCACGCCCACTGACCTTCGGGCGGGGGCTGCTCCGGGGGACGAGACTCCTGCACGGGCGGGCGCTCGGGGCTGCCGGGGATGCCCTGGGGGGGGGCCAGGGGGGTCAGGGGCACCCCCAGGACCCCCCCAGACCCTTCTCCAAACTCCTCCATCCCAAATCCCGCCTCAAACCCACCCCAGGACCCCCCCAGACCCCTCTCCCCGCTCAACACCACGGAACTGCTGCTCCTCTCCAAACTCCTCCATCCCAAATCCCCCCTCAAACCCACCCAGGACCCTCCCAGAGCCCCCAGCCCAGACCCCTCTTCCCCCTGAGGACCCCCAGGACCCCCCCCCACATTAAGCAGATACCTGATACTGCAAGAGGGATTAATGCAGTTGGGGCTCCCCGCTGACCGCCCACCCCAAACACCCCCAGAACCCCCCCTGAGCCCCTCCCCAGGACCCTCCTTGCCCCCTGAGCCCCCCCCTCACCGTCAGCAGGTACTCCACGGCGCGGTGGGGGTTGTTGTAGCTGGCCCTCAGCGCGGCCACCACGCGCTCCCGCTCGTAGCCCATGGACACGATCTCGGACAGCATCGTCTCGTACTCCGAGCCCGTCACTGCGGGACCCCTCCCCGTCAGCTGCGAGGGACCCCCAGCATCCCCCGGCCCCGAGACACCCCCTCCCCCAACCCTGAAACCGCCTCCCCCTCCCATTTACAGTCGCTGTGTCCCCGTGTCCGTGCTGGGATGGCACCCCCAGGACCCCCCTCAGCTCGAGGAATCCATTTCCAGTCACTGCCAGGGCTGGGAAGGCATCCCCAGGACCCCCCCCAACTCCAGGGATCCATTTCCAGTCACTGCCAGGGCTGAGATGGCACCCCCAGGACCCCCCCAACTCCAGAGATCCATTTCCACTCACTACCACGGCTGGGAAGGGACCCCCAAAGACCACCCAGCCCCAAGACCCTCCTTTTCCCCCACTTCAGCAAGTAGGAGACCCCAAACACCCCCCCTTTTGCACCACAGTGAGTCCCCCAAACCTCAACCCCATCTCCACCCCTGGGAACCCCCAAGCCCCCTCCCAAGACCCCCCCAGGGACGCACCGAGGGTGGAGGCGGCGTCGGCCGAGCGCCCGGAGCTGCCCGGGGGGGGAACGGAGCTGCGGATCCACGGGAGAGACAATCCAAGGGGAGCCCCAGCAACCCCAAAAGCCCCTGTGACCCCCCCAGGACTCCCTGTGACCTCCCCAAAATCCCTGTGACCCCCCCAGGACCTCCTGCGACCCCCCCAGGACCCCCTGTGACCCCCCCAAACCCCCTGTGACCTCCCCAAACCCCCTGTGACCCCGTCCCAGAACTCTCTGGTCCCCCCTGAAATCTGAAGCAAAGACCCCCTCCCCATGTTTTCCCCCCACCCCCTAATTCAAGCCCAGACCCCCCCATTCCCCCCCCCCAAAAAACTGCCCTGCTCCCCAAAACCAGATGAAATGACCCCCCCACCCCTCAATCCCCCCCAACCCCCTCCTGTGACCCCCAAATGGGGTGAGACCACCCCCCAAACAGCTCCCTGACCCCGCCCTTACCCAGCCGCGGGCTCAGCCAGGGCGAGGGCGGGGGGGTCCTGGGCCGGGGGCTCCTCGCTGGGGGCGGCCGGAGGGGGAGGGGCAGCGTCGGCAGCCGGGGGGGGCCCCGGGGGGGCTGCGGGGGGCTCCGAGGGGGCTCCGGCCTCGGGGGCCGCCGAGCCCAACGCCGACTTGGCCTGGGGAGGGGGCGGCAGGGGGGGTTGGGGATCCTCTGGGACCCCCACCCCCACTCTGGGGGAGCCCCAAAACCACTCGAGACCCCCAATTTCCCCCCCCCCCCAGTGCCGTGGGACTCTCCGAGGACCCCCAAACACCCTCCCAAAGACCCCTCAGAGCCACCCCGAAATTCTTGAGACCCTCGAAATCACCCCCAGACCCTTCCCAGCCTCCCCCACACCCACCCTAAATCCACCCCCAGTCCCTCAAAGCCTCCAGCTCTCCCTGGGGACCCCAAAATCCCTCCCAAGCACCCTTCGAGGTTCCCCTAAATGATCCCAAAACCATTCAGATCCTCAGGAGACCCCCCCCAAACTCTCCTGGAGACCCCTGGGGGCTCCCTCGAGATCTCTGGAGAGCCCCAAAATCCCCGTCCGGGGGTTTCACCTTGGTCACCATGACCACCACGAAGTTCTTCTCGTCAATCCGGTACTCCCGGATCGGGACGTCGTCGCTCAGGATCTTCCCGGCGTAGATAAGCTTCTGGCCCGCCACGGGAAAGGCATCGCTGCCCTTCTCGGCCTCAATCTTCTCCTTCAGTGCCCGCACCTGCGGCCGGGATGGGCTCAGACCACCCCAAAACCCCCCCCGCGACCCCAGGGGCTCCCCCCAAAGTAGGGGAGTTCAGCTGGAGCGAAGGGAGGGACAAACCCCAAATGCTGCTGAAAGATTTTCCTAAATAACCCCCCCAAGTCATCCCCCAGACCCTCGCAGGGGCCTGAGCTGCTGCCAAAGGCGGGAGGGGTCCGGGGGGACCTCACAGGGAACAATAATGGGGATCCCCCCCCCCTCAATGACGCCCCTCGGTTTTGCCCCCTCACAGAAGCACCCGGAGCTCCGCTGAGAGAGTCCCCCCCCAAAATGAGGGGTGGGGGGATGCGGAGCCCCCCGAGTGACGCCACTCGCTTCCCCCCCACCTATGGGGGACACGAAAATCTCTTTGGTTTACCTGAAAAAACAGCGGAAAGCCCCCAAAAAAAGGGGGGCTGAGCCCCGGTGACATCTACGGCTTCATCCCCCTCCCCCCAAACCGGGCCCGGGGGCACACGGAGCCCCCTCAGGTGACGCCCCTCGGTTGCCCTCCCCTCAAACTGGGGGTCAGGGGGACACGGCGACCCCGCCCCCTCCTCACCCAGCTCCATCCCGGCCCTGGGGAGCCCCGCGAGGGTCCAGACCCCCCCTCCCTTAGGCAGGCACGGGGTGAGGGGGTGGGGGGGGCGAGGTCCAGGCCCATCCTCAGCCCGGCCCCGCCCGCGCCCCCCGCGGGGGCTCCGCCGCGGCCTCACCGTCTCGTGCGGCTCCATGCGGATCTTGAAGGTTTGCTGCTGCAGCGTCTTCAGCGTCACGGTCACCGCCATGGCGGGACGGGGACGGGGCGGCGGCGGCTCCTCCCGGCGGCCCCACAACATGCAACTCACGCCGCCGCCATCTTAGGCGGCCCCGCCGCTTCCGCCGCGGCGCCGGAAGTGCGTCACGGCGCCCGCGCGCGCCTCGCTCCCGCCTCCCCTCCCGCAGCTCCGCTCTCGTCACGTGACACAGGAACGGCGCGCGCGCGGGGGAGGGCGCTCCCTCGTCACGTGACGCTGGAAAAAAGGAGAAGATACGGCGGCTCGCTGGGGTCACGTGACGCGGGAAACCCGCGCGCGGGCCGGCCGCGGTCACGTGACACGCGGCGGCGGCACAAAATGGCGGCGGGCGCAACATGGCGCGGGCGAGGGACGAGGAATAAAGAGGAGAAAGGAGCGGCGGCGGCGCCGGGACAATCGTTAATTTAATAGAAACCGGATCGCGACACCCCCGTACAGTCCCGTGCGACACCGCCGGTGCTCCCCCACCCCCCCAACACACACACACCGCACCCTCCCCACCCCCGGCGCTGGTCCTGAGTCCTCGCCCCGCGGGGCGCCCGGTGCCGGTTCGGTCCCGGCCGTGCCGGTTCGGTGCCGGCGCGGTCGCGGCTCCCATAGAAAAGAGTCCAGGTCTCACAGAGACAGAACGGTCCCGCCGCGGGGCCCTCAGAGCTCGTCCCGCGGGGCCGCCTCCGCCTCCTCGGGCTCGGCCTCGGGCTCCTCCTCATCCTCCTCCTCCTCGTCCCCATCGCCCTCATCGTCCCCTTCCTCTTCTTTCTGCTGCTTCTCCTCCTCCTCCTGCTTCTTCCGCTGCTCCTCGTCCTGCTGCTCCTTCATCTTCCTCTCTGCATCCTGCGGGGGGGGTGGGGAGGTCACCGGAGCGGTCACCGGAGCGGTCACCAGGGGTCTCACCGGGGGGGTCTCGTCCCCTCCCTTACCTTGGTGGCCCCCCAGGTCTCGTTGCCGATCTCCTCCGCCAGCTTCTCATCATCCGTGATCAGGAAATTGTCAAAGATGGTGCCTGACTTCACCTGTGGGGGGGAGGGGGAGGTTATGGGGGTCCTGCAGGTCCCAGGGATCCCCCCCCGAGACCCTCCCCCCTCACCTGCCAGAGGTCGAGGCCGATGACCCCGAAGCTGTCGTAGGAGTAGAGCAGGGGGTCCGGGCTGTACTCGGGGTTGTCGATCTCAGGGTGCACCCACTTGCCCTTGTAGTCGGGGTTGTCGATCTGCTGCGGCCTCCACTCGCCCTGGGGGGGGCACAAAAGGGGGTTCAGAGGGGGCACAGCCCCTTCCCCTGTGCCCCCCCTGCAGCCCCCAGGCCTCACCTTGTACTCGGGGTTCTGGATCACGGGCGGCTCCCACTCCCCGTCCATCTCCTCATCCCAATCCTCCGGTTTCTTGGCGTCGGGGTCTGGGATGTGCTCGGGTTTGTCCCAGTCCTGCAAGGAGGGAGGAGGTCAGGAAGGGTCACGGGGCTCCAGGACCCCCCCAGCTTGGTGCCACAGACCCCTCTGAATCCCCCAAATTCCCCAATTCTTGCCTGGTCACTTTCAGAGTCCCCCATTCTCTCCAGAGCTGCCCCCAAATCCTGACAGGAGCTTTTTCCAAGCCCCCCGTGAAGCTTCCCAAGACCCCAAACTTACTCCCAAAGCCTTCCCACAGCTCCCCAAAGCCCCCTCAGCCCCCTAAATCCCATCAGGGCACTACCACAATCCACCCTGACCCCCAAAGCCCCCCTCCCCACCTCAGGCTTGGTGTCCTCAGGGTCATCGATCTTGGCCCGCTCGTCCCAGTCGTCGGGTTTCTTGGCCTCGGGGTCTTTGATCTTTTTTGGGGGGAGGAAATCCCAATCCTCCTCCAGGCTCCCCGACTCCACGCGGGCGTTGTCGATCTTCACCTCGTACGTGTTGTCCGGCCGCACCACCAGCGTGTACAGGTGGCTGAACTCGTCATCCTGGGGGCACAGGGGGGGCTCAGCAGGGCTGGAGACCCCCACCCAAGGGGACACAGCAGGACCCCCAAAACCCCCACACACCCACCTTGCAGCGAATGTCTTTATTGATCAACACGTTCTTCCCTTTGTAGTTAAAGATCACGTGGACCTTCTTGGTGCCGGGGCCGCAGATGTCGGGGCCTGGGGGGGCACATGAGGGGGGTCAGGGATGGGGTTGAGACCACCCTGAGGGGGCTGGGGAGGATGGGGGGACACCCACCAAACATGATGTTGTACTCGGAGTCGCCGTGCATGTCCTCCTGGCTCAGGCTGGCCGGGAAGAGCTTCACGTAGCCGCCGCCACAGTCGATGTTCTGCTCGTGCTTCACCGTGAACTGCACCACCAGCGTCTTGTCGCGGTTGCTGAAGGGCTCGAAGCGGGAGGACAGGGCGTAGAACCGGGCGTCCTGGCTCGTCTGGATCCCTGCGGGATGTGGGGCGTGGTGAGGAGGGGGCAAACCCCCCCCTGGGGCTCCTCCTCACCTGCCACGACCCCTCTGCCCCGACTCACCTTTGTCCTTCTCAGCGTCGCCGTAGAACTTCCCGGCAGTGAGAACGAAGCGGCCGTAGTCGGGTTTGTGCTTGGATTCCACCCACCGGCGGGTCCAGGCGTCTGTGGGAGGGGAGTGTCAGCACCCCCGACACTTCCAGACCCCCAAACTCCTCCTGCCCCCCAAGAGCTCAGGGCTTGGGTGGGGGACTGAAGGATTTGGGCTTCCAGGGGAAAGCCAAGTCCCCCAGGAACCTTCTCCATGCAGGTGCTGTGCCCCTCACCGTCCTTTTCCTGCTCCTTCCCCTCTTGTTCACCTGCTCTGCTCGAGGGCTGATCCTGAGCCCCACTTCCCTGTCCCTCCAGTGACCCCCACCCTTCCTGGCCCAGGGCACCCTCATCCTCCCTGTCCCGACTCCCACTCACTCCTCACACCTGAGGAGTGGCTCCTGCGTCCTCCTTCTCCTCACAGAGTACAGAGGGTCTCCCCCATTCTCCGCCCTCACAGAACACAGGAGGATCCCCTCCTTCTTCCCTCAGAGATCACAGGAGGATCCCTCCCCATCCTCCCCTCACAGAACACAGGGAATTCCCCCCATTCTTCCTTTAAAGAACACAAGAGGAGCAGTCCATTCTCCCCTCACAGAACACAGTGGGGTCCCTCAATTCTCTCCCCTCAGAGAACACAGGTAAGTCCCCCTTTGTCCCCTCAGAGATCACAGGGGGGCCCTCCCATTCTCTCCCCTCACAGATCACACAACGATCTCCCCATTCTGCCGTCAGAAAAGACGGGCTGATCCCTCCATTCTCTCCCCTCACAAAACACAGGAGGATTCTCCCATCCTCCTCCCTCCCCTCAGACTCCCCCCAGCCTCCTCAGGCACCGCCCCCCCCAACCCCTTAACCTCAGGAGCCCCCCCAAGGCCCCGCCCTCAGGGACCCCCGCCCCGGCCCCTCCCTCACCTCCATCCCCGAACTCCTCGCGGAAGAACTGGGTGGGGCCGGCGGCCGCCAGGAGGGCTCCGAACAGGACGGGGGCGAGGACGCTGACAGGGCTCATGGCGGGGGGTGGGGGGTCAGGGCACGCTCGCTTCGTCCGTCCCGGCCCGGCGCCGCCCGGCACTGCGGAGGGGGGGGGAGGTGCCACCGCCTTTTATCCTCCCGCCTCCCCTCGCCCCGCCTCCGCCGCCCTGCCATTGGCCCGAGCCCGCGCGCGGCCCGCTGCCATTGGCCGCCCGCCCGCCGGCCGGCGGCGACGGCGCCCCCGAACGTTGGCGTCCCAGATGGCTGCTTCCCATTGGCTGAGCGCGGCGGCCAATGAGGAGCGACCACGCGTTCGGAGGGAGACGCCCCCCCCGCCCCCCGCCTCGCTCCCGGGGTCACGTGGGGCGCGCGCTCTTAAAGGGCCAGGCCTGGGGGTGGAGGGAGGGGGGGGAGGAAATTGAATGGGGAATTGGGGATATGGGGAGGGGACAACGGCCACGCGGCGTAGGGGATTCTCCTGCTCGCCTGTGCCTTCGTATGGCGCCGTGACGCGGTGATGATGTCATTGATTAAGTGATGTCACAGCAGGTGGGAACACGAGGGAGGTAAACCCCGGCCGGGGGCTGCTCTAATGAACCTCTGGACCGGATCGGCCCTCTGGGGTCCCTGGTGCGGCCGCTTCGCACCTCATGACGTCATAGTGCAGCTTCGTGACGTCACGGCGTCCCCCCGCAGCCGCCTGTGCCACCCGCCACACTCAATATGGCGCCGAGCAGGCTCAGCGCGGCGCTTGCGCCACACTCAAGATGGGGCAGGAGCCCAGCGGCACTTCCGGCAGGCCCGGGATCACTTCCGGCGGGGCCGGGCTCTCTTCCGGCCATGGCGCCGAGCGTGGCGGAGCGGCTCCTGGAGCGGCTGGACCGGGCCGGGGGCTCCGGGGGGCTCTGCAGCATCGAGGCCGCCGCCGCGCTCGGCGTCGACCACCAGACGCTCGTGGGCGCCGTCAAAAGCCTCCAGGCTCTGGGCGAGGTGCGGGCGCCGCGGCCGGGGCGCGGGGGAGCCCCCGGGCGCCGCTGGCGGTGCTGATCCCGGTGCCGGTGCAGGTGATCGAGGCGGAGGCGCGGGCGGCCACGCGATGGGAGCTGAGCCCCGAGGGCGAGGAGGTGCTGCGGGACGGCAGCCCCGAGGTGCGGCTGTTCCGGAGCCTCCCCGAGGAGGGGCTGCCCCAGGCAGAGGCCATGGTGGGTAACGGCGGCACCGGAGCGGGGCACCGGCGGCCGGCACCGCGTCGCTCACGGTCGCTGTGTCTCCGCAGAAGCTGCCCGGGGGCTCCTTGGGCTTCAGCAAGGCCATGGCCAACAAGTGGGTGCGCCTGGATAAGGGAGCGCCCGGCGGTCCCCGCGTGCTCCCCGTCGTGAGTGGCCCGGGGCGACGGGCGGGGGTCCCCGGGAAGCGGGGGTGTCCTAAAAGGGGATGCGTGGGGGTCACTGAGAACTGGGAATGTCCCGAGGAGAGGGGTCTGGGGATCTCCGGTTACTGGGAATGTCCCGGGGGGAATGGACGGGGTCCCTGGAAACCAGGAGCATCCTGGGGGTGGATGGGTGGGGGTCTGCAGGGATGAGGATTGTCCTTGGCGGGGATGGGTGGGGGTCTGCAGGGATGAGGATTGTCCTTGGCGGGGATGGGTGGGGTCTGCAGGGATGAGGATTGTCCTTGGCGGGGATGGGTGGGGGTCTGCAGGGATGAGGATTGTC
Source organism: Corvus moneduloides (assembly GCF_009650955.1). Lineage (NCBI taxonomy): Eukaryota > Metazoa > Chordata > Aves > Passeriformes > Corvidae > Corvus > Corvus moneduloides. Next base: position 692,367 of record NC_045507.1, read on the forward strand.
CTGGGGGTGGATGGGTGGGGGTCTCCAGGGATGAGGATTGTCCTGGGGGTGGATGGGTGGGGTCTGCAGGGATCAGGATTGTCCTGGGGGTGGATGGGTGGGGGTCTGCAGGGATCAGGATTGTCCTTGGCGGGGATGGGGATCCGCTGGAGCCGGCGGGGGGAATTGTCGAGGGTCCCCGTTGGGCTGTGCCCAGCCCGGGGGTCTCCCCCCGTGCCCCCCCAGGTGCCCTCGGTGCAGGACACGGTGCAGGAGCACCTGGGGCAGGTGAGGGCAGGGGAGGCCCAGGCCCTGCCCGAGCGGGAGCGCGCCGAGCTCAAGAGGAGGAAGCTGCTCCTGGAAGTGTGAGTGGGGCAGAACAAAGGAACTGATACTTGTTGCTTCTGAATTGCCTAATTCCGTTCGTTAATTAGCGCTCTCTTCTCGTTCGTTTGGTCGTTGATTTGTCAGTTTTTGGTTTAGGCTGCTCCACGTTCTGTAGTGCTTTTGTTATCTTTTGGTCAGACTGGAAATACCCGACTCCCCAGGTTTCATTCTTCTTGGCATCTTCTGCTTCTCCCATCCTTGCAGGGCCATAAACTTAAGGCCCCGGCTGCCCTGTTTTCAAACCCTTTTGGTTTTGTTTATTGAGGTTTTTTGGCGTTAATCTTAGCGAAATTAACCCCTCAGTGATTTAATTCGACCGTTAAAGACTCTGCGCAATGCTTGTGTCAGTGAAATGTTAAATAAAAAACACTAAGCTGATAATTAATGAAATTGGTGTTAATTAAAGCAATTAACGAAGCATCAGCCAGGGGCTTTGGGTCTCTCCCAACGCCCTCGCTGCCCCCCCAGGACCCTCAAGTCGTACTGGATCCGCAAAGGCAGCGCCTTCAGCACGGCCGTGGCGCGGCCGGAGACGGAGCTGACCCCGGAGATGATCGCCACGTACGTCCCCCCCCAGACCCCCCCAGGACCCTCCCACAGCCTCGGCACAACTGTGCCCTGAGCCCTGACCCCTCCTGCAGGGGCTCCTGGCGCCAGCTGCCCTTCAAACCCTACAACTTCTCCTCGCTGGGGCTGCCCCCGGCCTGCGGCCACCTGCACCCCCTGCTCAAGGTGCGCTCGGAGCTGCGCCAGATCTTCCTGGAGATGGGGTGAGTGGGGGGAAGGCTCGGGGAGGGGGGGGGTGGGCAGACCTCTCCCCCCTTTGCTGAGGCAGCGGTGGCCCCCCAGGTTTCACGGAGATGCCCACGGATAACTTCGTGGAGAGCTCCTTCTGGAACTTCGACGCGCTGTTCCAAGCCGCAGCAGCACCCGGCGCGCGACCAGCACGACACCTTCTTCCTGCTGGGTGGGTGCCGGGGGGCACGGGAACCTGCTGACCCCCCCCAGGGACCCCCTCTGAACCCTCCCACAGCCCCCCAGAACCCACTGCTGCCCCACCCCACACCCCTCTCATCCTGAAATCCCTCTGACCCCACCACAAGCCCCACTGCCCCCCAAAGCCCCTCTGAGCCCCCACAAACGCCCCCCCAAAGCTCTCCAGACCCCCCCCCTCACATTTTTGCCCCTCCCCAGACCCTGCTGAAGCCCCCCAGTTGCCCTCCGGCTACACCTCCAAGGTGAAGAAGGTGCACTCGCAGGGAGGCTACGGCTCGCAGGGGTGAGACCCCGACCCCGGGGGCGATTCAGGGGGGTCCCGAGTGTGCCCCCCACCCCTCTGAACTCCCTCCCTGCCCCCCCACCCCCCCCCAGGTACAGGTACGAGTGGAAGGTGGAGGAAGCGCGGAAGAACCTGCTGAGGACCCACACCACGTCAGCCAGTGCCCGCGCCCTGTTCCGGCTGGCACGGCAGGTCTGGGGGGCGTGGAAGGGTCTGGGGGCTTTATGGGGGGTCTGAGGGGTTTGGGGACCTTGGCAGGGTCTGGGGATGCACAGGTGAGGAGGGAACAGAGGGGTTTTTGGGGGGGATTAGTGGGTTTGGGGTGTCAGTGGGATTTGGAGTGGTCAGAGCAGTTTAGGAGGTTGGGGGCGGGCTCAGGAAGGCCACAGCAATTTGAGGGGGATCAGAGCAGTTCTTGGGCATTCCTGGGGTCTCACCTGCCCCCCATCAATGCGTTCCCCCCTCAGGAGAAGTTCAGCCCCGTGAAATATTTCTCCATCGACCGCGTGTTCCGCAACGAGAGCCTGGACGCGACGCACTTGGCCGAGTTCCACCAGGTCGAGGGCGTCGTGGCCGACCGGGGGCTCACCCTGGGCCACCTCATGGGCATCCTCCGGCAGTTCTTCACCAAGCTGGGTATGGGGAGGGTGCCGGGGGGGCACCCTGAACTCCTCTGACCCCGCCCTGTGCCCCCCTGACCTCCTGTGTGCCCCCAGGAATCTCCCAGCTGCGCTTCAAACCCGCCTACAACCCCTACACGGAGCCCAGCATGGAGGTGTTCAGCTACCACGAGGGTGAGGGGGGGTCCTGGGGTCCCTGTTTAGAGCAGGGAGGTCTTGGGGGGGGCTCCCCTTGGAGCTGGGGATCTGGAAGTCAGCCTGATCTTGAGCTCCCCTGGAATGGGGGGGAGCACTTTGGGAGGGGGTCTCTGGGGTGCCCCATCTCATCCTCATTCCCTGTCCTCGCCCCCCCAGGGCTGAAGAAATGGGTGGAGGTGGGAAACTCGGGGGTCTTCCGCCCTGAGCTGCTGCTGCCCATGGGGCTCCCCGAGAACGTCTCCGTCATCGCCTGGGGGCTCTCGCTGGAGCGGTGAGTGGGGGTCACCCTGGCCTGGGGGGGGGAGGGGTCCCAGTGTGAGCCCGTCCCATCTCCCCCACCCCCTGACCCCCCCATCCCATCTCCCCCAGACCCACCATGATCAAATACGGCATCAACAACATCCGGGAGCTCGTGGGGCACCGCGTCAACCTGCAGATGGTCTACGACAGCCCCCTGTGCCGCCTGGACGTCTGACCCCACCGGGGTCCCCTCCTTTCGGGGAGGGGGTCCCGTCCCCGGGGGTCCGCACCCCAATAAAGCTCCGTGCCCTGCGGTGCCCGTGTGTGTGTGCTGGGGAAGGGAACGCGCGTGGAGCGGTGCTCGGGGAGGGTTTATTGTCACCTCGTGGCCTCGGACGGTGCTGGGGAAGCCGAGACCTGCCCGGGACCCCCGCTCGGGACCCCCGAGACCCACCCGGCACCCCCGAGACCAGCCCGGGACCCCTGAGACCTTCCCGGAACCCCCGAGAGCTGCCCAGGACCCCTGAGACCTTCCCGGGGCCCCCAGGACCCGCCCGGGACCCCCGAGACCTTCCCGGGACCCCCCGACCCCCCCCCCGGGACCCTCAGGCGCTTCCCGCCTTTCCCAGCGCTGCCTTTTGATTGGCCCGCGCAGGTGCCAATCATCCCCTGGGTTCCGTCAGGGCTCCAATCACCAGCTCCGGGGTGGGGGAAGGCAGGCGCTGATTGGCCGGCGGGGTACCCGCCCAGCAGGCTCCCTGAGGCGGGTGTTGTGAGGGGCGGCCGAAGCCTCCCGGTCCTCCGCGATCGCGTCCCCAACCCGACCCCGGGACCTCTGCCTGGGCCGGCTTTAGTGCCCCCAACTCACCCCAGGGACCCGGCACGACCCCGGGACTCTGGCCCGCGCCGGGCTTAGTGCCCCCAACGCACCCCCGGGACCCCCGCCTGGCCGGGCCTTGCGCCCTCAGCCCACCCCCGGAACCCCGGCCTGGAGGCAGGGGCTGTACCAGCCCCATCCCAGCGGCCCCCAACCCGGGGGTCCTTCCCCCGTCAGCCCCCCAGGGCCAGGATGTCGCAGGAGGAGCCCGAGGGTCCCGAGCCGGAGGCAGCGGCGGCGGCCGGCGGTCCCTCCCCGGCGGGACTGGGTGGGGATGAGCCCCCCTGCAAGGAGCCGGACAGGTACCACCTTCACCCTGCACCGCATCGCGAATTTGAGTGAAAGTGGAGAAAAAAATAGCGGGGGGGACGGGGGACACACGTGTCACCACGAGTCACGGCGTTAATTAGAGAGTATTCTCAATTAACGGGACTGGCCGGGCTGTGACAGGGCAGAGCCCGTCCCTTTCCCCGCGGAGGTGTGACCCTGACAGGGCGCACACCCCTGACGGGGGGTCCCTGTCCTTGTGTGATCCATCCCCTGATGGGGCGGCGATGTCCCTGACCCTGTCCCCGTGGGCTCCGTGCCCCTCACAGCGCGGTCCCAGTGCCAGTGTGATCCCTGATGGGTGGGCGCGTCCCTGTCCCCGTGGGGTCCATGCCCCTCCCAGGGGATGTCCCCGTCCCCTCCCCGGTGTGGTGCGCGCCCTTGACGGAGGGTCTCGTGTTCCGGCCGAGGCCGTGCGCGGAGCCGGCGCTGGGCCCCCGCCTCGTCCCGGTACTTCGCCTCGCTGGACGCCACCGTGGAGGGGCTGCAGCAGAAGGTGCGGGACCTCATCGGCCGCATCAACGAGGGCCGCGAGGAAGACCACAGGGTGCTGAGGGGCTTCAGGGAGAGCCTCATGCAGAAGGTAAGCCCGGAGAGGGCTGCGGGGTCCCGTCCCTTCCCTCCGGGGCACGGGGAATCGCGTTATTCCGCCCGGCTTGGCGGGAGAAGGGAGGCAGAGCCCGGCCGGGGAGGCAGCTGCGGAGCCCGGCCGGGGAGAGCCCCCCGAGCCCCCGCGGGGCCGGCTGCAGCTGCCTCCGGCCCCGCTTCGAGCGGCCCCCGATGTCCCCCCCTTGTCCCCACGCTGCCCTCGCGCCGGACTTCGCTCCTGCCGATGTCTCCCCAGCCGGGGGGGGGCCGGCCGGGGGGTCCCAGGCCCCCGCGCAGATGGCGGCCGGCCTGGCAGCTGCGGCCCGCGCTGACCCGGCGCTCGGTGGCCACCGCGACCGGCGCTGCGGCTACCGGGGCGCAGCTGGCGGCGGCCGGGCCAGGCCGGGAGCGGTGCCAGCGCGGGCGGGCGCAGCTGCCCCCCGGCCCCGGGGACGGCGGCCGTGCCAGCGCCGGGACGAGCCGTGGCCCCGTTCGGGCAGGTCTCGGAGCTGGCGGAGCAGCTGGAGGAGCGGCTCTTCCACCTCTACGGCTTCCACAACGAGCTGATCCAGGAGCGGCTGCAGGCGGTGGCCGAGGTGATGGAGCGCGTGGAGGAGGTGCAGGCGGAGCTGCGCCACGTCTGCTGCACCGTGGAGGCGGCTTACCGTGACCTCCTCCTGCAGCCCGAGGCCTGAGCGGGACCCCCTCCCCAGCCCAAAGACCCCCCAAACCCGGGCTGTGCCGGGCCAAATGGGGATTTTGGCCCCAAAGGGCATTTCTGTTGCTGTTGCTATTGGTGGTTGGAACAAATAAAGGGCTGAAGTTGACTCAAAAGCTGGATGTGGCGGGGCTGTGCTGGGCTGGGGCTCCCCCGAGGGCAGAGCTGGGTCCTGGCAGGTTAATTAACGCTGACGAGCGGGGCTGGCATGGAGGGGGCTGTCCCACCGTTTATTGGCCACGGGGATGGCGAAGGCACAGGGATGGCACCGGACACAGGGCCCAGCACCACTGGGGTCCCCCGAGTGACACCGAGTCCTGTCGGTGGCACCGAGTCCCATTGGTGACACAAGGTTTGGTTGGTGGCACTGGGTCCCATCAATGACACAAGACGTGCGTGGTGACACCGGGTCCCGCCAGTGACACGAGATTTGGTTGGGGTGACACCAAGTCCCGTTGGTGACAGGAGGTTTGGTTGGTGACACGAGGTCCCATCAGTGACACTGGGTCCCTTCTGGGGATACCTGGGTCCGGTTGGTGACACCAGGTCCGGTCAGCGCCGCCGTCTCCTCACACCCCTTCCCACAAGGAGCAGACCCGGTCCCCACCAGTGCCGCCGCCGCCACTGCGTCCCCGTTACGTGCCCTTGGCCGGGGCGAAGGCCTGGATGCCGGTGATGGCGCGGCCCAGGATCAGCGCGTGGATGTCGTGGGTGCCTGCGGGGATCACCACAGCTCAGCATGAACCCCAGCACCCCCCGAGACCCCCCCGGGCCCCCTCCCCGCCGTACCCTCGTAGGTGTTGACGGCCTCGAGGTTCATGAGGTGCCGGATGACGTGGAACTCGTCGCAGATCCCGTTGCCCCCCAGCATGTCCCGCGCGTCCCTCGCGATGCCCAGCGCCTTCCCGCACGAGTTCCGCTTCAGCATCGACACCATCTCGGGGGCAGCCCTGCGGGGACACGGACAGGGACACACTGACCCCCTCCAGGACCCCCCAAGCCCCCCCTGGGGACAGTGCCACCCACTTGCCCTCGTCCTTGAGGCGGCCGAGCTGCAGGCAGGCGTGGAGCCCCAGCGCGATCTCCGTCACCATGTCCGCTAGCTTCTTCTGCACCAGCTGGTTCCGGGCCAGTGGGCCCCCAAACTGCTTCCTGCGGGCCAGGGGAGGGGGGCAGTGAGGTTTGGGGTGGGCAAGGGGCGGTGGGACTCCCCCAAATCCCCCCCAGACCCCCGTTACCTGTCGAGCACGTACTGCCGCACCGTCTCCAGACAGGCCTCGGCGGCGCCCAGCGCGCCCCAGGCGATGCCGTAACGCGCCTGGGTCAGGCAGCCGAAGGGACCCTGGGGGACACGGGGGTGTCATCGGGACCCCCCCCATCCCACTGGGACCCTCCCCAGGATGCCCTGAGTGCCCCCCTCACCGCCAGCCCCTCAGCGTTGGGCAGCAGGTTCTCCTCGGGCACCTCCACGTCGTCCATGAGGATCATCCCGGTGGTGGAGGCGCGCAGGGAGAACTTGCCCTCGATTTTTGGGGTGCTGAGCCCGGGGGTCCCGCGCTCCACCAGGAACCCCCGGACCCGCCCGTCCTCCTCGCACTTGGCCCACACCACGCACAGGTCGGCTATGGGCGAATTTGTGATCCTGGGGAGGTTGTGGGAGTCACGGGGGGCGGTTCTGGGGGTCCCCCGTGTTCCGCCCACCCCGATTTTGAGGCTCACCAGGTCTTGGCCCCGCGCAGAGTGTAGGTGCTGGTGCTGGGGTTGTGCCGTGCCCGCGTCTCCATCCGCCCCGGGTCGCTCCCGTGGTTGGGTTCCGTCAGCCCGAAGCACCCCACAATCTCCCCCCCGAGCTGGAAAGGGGGGGTTCAAGGGCACCCCGGGGACACCCCGAGCTGCCCCACTGACCCCCAACGGCCCCATCGCTCCCCTTCTGCCCCACAGACCCCGCTCCTCCCCCAAATCCCCCAGTGCTGCCCCACAGATCCCAAAACCTGTCCCTCCTCCCCGCTGCCCTTCCCCAGCCCCACTGCCCATCCCGGGGGTCTCACCGAGGCGGGGCAGGAACCGCTCGCGCTGGGCGGGGGTCCCGTAGGCCCACAGGGGGTACATGACGAGGGAGGACTGGACGCTGAGCACGGAGCGGTAGCTGCTGTCCACCCGCTCCAGCTCTCGCGTCACCAGCCCGTAGCCCACCGACGTGGTGCCCGCGCAGCCATATCCTGCAGTGACCCCCCCGGGGACAGCCACGGTCACTCAGAGACCCCCAGTGTCTCCTCAAGACCCCCCCCAGTGCCACCCAGAAACCCCCAGGAACCCCTCCAGGACAGCCAGCCCCACCCTGGGGACCCCCAGTGCCACCCAGAAACTGCCCCCAGGTCCCCCCCCAAACCCCATCCCTGACCCCCAGGGTCACACACACCCCCAGCCCCTCCCCTCTCCCCCTGAACCCCCCAGTAACCCCCTCAGGAGCCCCAGGGGGGGTTCCCTGACCCCCCAGCCCCCCCTTTGTGTACTCAAATTGCGACCCCGGGGATCCCCATGGCCCCCCCTCACCTTGGATGGTGGGGCCCAGCAGCCCCAGTTCTCCCAGTTCGGTCACGATCTCCCGGTCAAAGACTGGGGGTGGGGAGGGGGCAAGGCAGGGGTGAGAGGGGGCAGCGGGGGAACCCCCTGGGGGGCTTTAGGGGTCCCCCACACCCCTGCCTCCACCTTGGGCCTGTGGAAGGGGAGGGGGGAGGATTTTGGGGGTGTTGGAGGGAGTTTGGGGGAGTCAGGGAGTTTTGGGGGGAGGGCCGGGGGGGCTTTGGGGGATACCAAAACTCCCCGTTTTTTGCATAGGAAGGACCCTGAGGGGAGGTCGGAGGCAATGGGGGGGACCTTGGGGACATCCGCGGGGGTTTTGGGGTACCCTCATGGGGATCGGCAGCAGGTGCTTCTGGCAGTATTTGGGGGTGGTTTGCGGCTCTGGGGGGTTTCGGGCTGTATGGGGGGGGGGTCAGGCTGTTTTGGGGTGTTCCGGGGGTGTTTTTGGGGTACCCTCGTGGCGGTTGGCGTGCAGCACGCGGGGCAGCAGCCGCTCCTGGCAGTACTTGCGCGTCGTGTCCCGCAGCAGCCGCTCCTCGGCGCTCAGCAGCCCCTCCAGCCCCAGCGGGTCCTGCCAGTCGAAGGGGGGGGCGGCTGGGGGGGGGGTCCAGCCCCAGGGGAGGGGGGGTCAGCACCGGGGACACTCCATGTGTCCCCCGCCCCCCCCCCCCCCCGCTGCTGCCGGGGGGGAATCCCGGGGTCGGGGGGAGTGTCCTGGGGTGGGTCCAGAGGTCCCGGCCGGTCCCTCCCCGACTCACCCTGTGCGGGGGGAGGCCCGGTGCCCCCCCACCGGACACCGCTCCGGGCCAGGCGTAACAGGGGGGTGGCCAAACGCAGCGCCATGGGGGGCTGGGGGGGGGGTGGGCACACACACGAGGGTCAGGGACCCCCGGTTCTCACGCAGATGTCCCCCCGGAACACCCAATTTCCCCCAGAGACCCCTCCTGGACCCCCAATTCCCACACGGAGTCCCCCAACTCACTCCAGAGACCACCAGAGACCTCCCCCTGCACCCCCAAGTCCCCCCAGGGACCCCCCAAAGACCCGCGAGCGCTCCCCGAGAGATCCCCCCACCCCCAAACCCCCCAGCTGACCCCGACCCTCCCCGGGGGACCCCTGACGCCCCCGCTCCCCCCGTACCCCCCCGGACCGTTCGGGCTCGGCGGCGGCGAACGGACCCGGTAGAGCCGTGACGTCACGGGGGGTGGGGGGGGCGTGGCGGGGGCGTGACGGGGGGGGCGAAACCGAGCCCGCGTTAACCCGCGAGTGTCCGGGCTGGGCGAGGGGCTCGGGCGGGTCCCCAAGGGTGTGTGACCCCCAAATCGCCACCGGCAGGGTCCGAGGGGCTGCGGGATCCCCAAATCACTGCCCGGGGGTCCCGGGGGGTGGCCGCACACGGTGATGAGCGTCCGCTCCCCCCGGTGTGTCCCTCCCCTCCCGTGTCTCCCCGTGTCCGCTCCCCCCGGTGTGTCCCGCTCCCCCCGTGTCCCTCCCGTTCCTCCCCGCCGTGTCCCGCCCCCCCCGTGCGTCCCCCCGCTGTCCCCTCCGGAACGGCAGCCGGGGCTCGGTGCTGTACAGCCTTTATTGGTCCCCGGGGCCCCCCCGGCCCCCCCCCCCGTCCCGGGGGGGGCGTTTGCATAGCGAGAACGGGGGGGAGGAAGGGAAGGGGAGTGTGATGATGTCACGGGGGGTTGTGATGTCACCGGCTTGGCTGGCCCTCGTGTGACGTCACCATAGCCCCCCTCGATGTCACCGCAGCTGGGACATCACCGCCCTCACACCTTCGGTGACATCACAGCTGTGATGTCACCACTCCAATGCCACTGGCGATGTCACAGCCGTGACATCACCGATTCCAGACTGACGCCGCTGTAGCCGTGACATCACGCCCGCGGGGATGACGTCACGCCGCGACGCCGCCATCCCCTTTCCCGAGTGACATCAGAGCAGCGCCCGTGCCCCTCCTGTGACATCAGCGCTGTGACGTCATCACCGCTTCGACGTCAACACCGGGAGCCATAACCGGGGGCAAACGGGAGACCGGGGGGAGAGGGGCATCACCCGGGGGAGGTCGATGACATCACACCGGGGGGGTGCCGGGTCGGTGACGTCACACGGGGGGAGTGTCACAGTATTAACCCTTACGCGGGAGGGGCCGGGGGGGTGCGACCCCCGCATGCCTGGGGTCCCGGGGTCGCCCCCTATTTACAGTCCGGGGGTTGGGGGGGCTCGGGTAAAGCTCAGCGCCCGGGGGGGCCCGCGGCGCTCCGGGGGTCCCGCGGGGGTCGCACCGGGCCCCACCACCACGATGGGCACGGGGGGCCCCCCCGGGGCCGCCCCCCCGCGCTCGTGCTCCTGCACCGGGCTGAGGCGACCTTGGGGGGCCCCGCGCCCCCCGCTCGGGCTCCTCCGGCCCCGGGGGGGGGCGGCTCTGCCCCGGGGGGGCCCCCCAGCAGCAGCGGCAGCTCCTGCCGGCCCAGGCGGCGGGTGGGGTGCGCGGGGAGGGGGGGGCTCGGCCGTGGCCCTCCCCGTCCCACTCGGCCAAGCTCTGCAGCGGCGGGCTCGGCCGGGAAGTCCTTTCGGGGGGCTCCAGCCCCAGCTTGCGGGGGGGCCCCGGCGCCGCCTTCTCGGGGGGCCCGCGGCGGGCGAGGCGCGGGGACTCGGCGGCCTTGGGGTGGCAGCTTGGCGGGGAAGGCGGGCGGGGAGGCGGCGGGCGGCGAGGGCGTGTGGGCGAGCGGCGAGAGCGGGATGCTGCCGGCCGAGCGGCACCGCGCCGCCCGGTACTGCCGCTGCAGCTTCGGCGACAGCCCCTGCAGGGAGCTCGGCCGCAGGTGCGGCCCCGCCGGCGACGGCGGAGCGCTGGAGCCCGGCGAGCTGCTGGGCGGGGAGGCCCCTGCGCGGAACGGGGTCAGCGTGCGGGGAACGGGACCGGGCACCGGGACGCCCGGAGCCCCCTTCCCGTGACCACGGCCCCGTTCTCACGGGCCCCCTCCCCCCCCCCATTCCCCGCTCCCGGGGCCCCGCCCGCTCCCGTGGCCCCGCCCCGTACCGGGGTCGCGCGCCCGCGCGTGCGTGGGGGAGGCGGGCAGCGAGTCGGAGGAGGAGAGCGAGCGGCTCAGTGACGTCAGCGAGCGGCTCGTGTGCAGCAGCGAGGCCTGGCGGGCGAGGTGCCGGAACAGCGCACTGCGCCGCCTGGCGGGCGGGAGGACCGTCACACGCTGCGGCCGCCCCGGAGCCCCCCCCGGTGCTCCCCCGGTGCCCCCCCGGTGCCCACCTCTCGTGGCCGCTCCCGGTGCCCCCCCGGCGGTTCCTCCGGGCCATCTTGGCGCGGGCGCTGCGGCGCCGCGCGGGGCCCAGGCGGATCGAGGTGTTCTCCAGCGGCGTCGTTGTCACCAACACCTTGGTCCCGCTCTGGGCGACAGCGGGTCACGGGCACAGCCCCCCCGCCGCTCCCCGACACCCCCCAACGCCCACCCCCCCCACCAGGACTCACCCCCTGGTCCTGGCTGAGCTGCCATGACCCCGCCATGACCCCCCCAAATCTCTCACCCCCGGGACCCCCCACTCCGTGACACCCCCCATGACCCTCCCCCGGTGCCCCCCACCTTGAGGATGAGCTCCACGACCTCGGTGTGCACCAGCCCGTGCACGGGCTCCCCGTTCACGTGCGTGATCAGGTCCCCGGCGCACAGCCCGGCCTCCTGCGCGGGGCCCCCCTCCTCCACGTGCTGCCCCCCAAAAACGGCGTCACCCAGGGTGCGCCGCCGATGTGACACCCCACACCCGCCAACTGTCCCCTCACCCCCCCAAAACCCAGGTGCCTACGACGCACCTGGATTGCCACACCCCAGACACCCCCGTGTCCCCTCCGTGCCCCCCCGTGATTCCCCCCGAAACAATTTTCCCCCCTTTCCCCCCCTCCCTTTTCCCATTTTATTACCATTTATTCCCAATTTCCCCCTCATTTTTCCCAATATTCCCCCCATTTTCCCGTTTCCTCCCCCGTTTTCCCCAATTCCCACTCTGTCCCCAAGACCCTTCCTTGTCCCTCACCCAACGACACCGCAGGTGCTGCCCCAATAAAAACCCTGTCCCCCCAAAAAAAAACCTTGTCCCCCAATAAAACCTTGTCCCCCAATAAAACCCCTGTCCCCCAATAAAACCCCTGTCCCCCAAAAAAACCTTGTCCCCAATAAAACCCCTGTCCCCCCCGTGTCCCCAAGCCCCCCATTCCCGTGTCCCCGCGTGTCCCCGCGTGTCCCTGACCCAGACGACGTGGTGCACGCTGTACACGTCGCTGTCCCCCAGGTAGACGCGGATGGCCCGCAGGGTGAACCCGAACTTCTTCCCGGGCCGGGGGATGGCGATGGGCGAGCGCGGCGGCGGCGGCCACGGCCGGGGCCAGCTCCCGCCCGGCGACGAGTCCCGCGACGAGGGGTCCGACGACAGCGACCGCGGGGACATGGGGCTGCCCAGGGGGGACGAGCCGGGCGCCTCCCCTGCGCCCCCAGAGCCCCCGCTGACCCCCGCCCAAAAAACCCTCCCGGGGAGACCCCCCAGACCTCCCACGGGCACCACTGTCACCGCCCGGGACCAGGGACACCCCACCCGTGGGATTGGGGGTCACACCCACCCCAAACCCCCCTCATCGGAGACCCCCAGACCCCCCAGGGACACCCCACCCGTGGGATTGGGGGTCACACCAACCCCAAACCCCCCCCCATGGGAGACCCCAAACGCATGGGATCGGGGGTCCCAGCACCCACAGAGACCCCGGAGACCCCCAGCCCCCCCCATCCCGTGGGGACCCAGGGGGTGGAGGGGTCCCTGGGTGTTTGGGGTCATTTGGGGACGGTCCTTTAGGGGGGTCCCGGGGTGATTTGGGGTCGCTGTGGGGAAGATCCCGGGGGGATGTGGGGTCCCTGCGGAGGGTCCCGGGGGTGTCACCTACCGCTGGGGATGATGACGGACAGGGCGGTGGCCGACGCCGACTTGGTGACCTTCCCGGGGGCGCGGGGGCTGCGCTTGTCCCCCCCGCCCTCGGCGGGGGCCACCCCCGGGTGCCGCGGCCGCCGCAGCCCCAGCTCGGCGCGGGCGTGGGGCGGCTCCCCGGCCCTCGGGGCTCGCTCCCCTGGGGGGGGGGGGGGGGGACACACGGGAGGGTGAGGGGACACCGGGGGACACCGGCGGACACCGGGGACCCCTCCCCACCTTCTTTCCCGGGACACACCTGGCTCCTCGCTGGCTCCATCCGGGGGTCCCTCGCGCCCCCCGTTGCGGGGGAGTTGCCGCTCCTCCGGGGGGGCCCCGGGCCGCGCCGGCTCCAGCAGCGCCGAGAAGCGGCGGCGAGCGCCCGGGGGGGGGCTGCCCTCGCCCTCGGGAGGGGCGGCTTCACCTGCCGAGCGGTGCTTCCTGCGGGGACACGGGCGTTGGGCATCGGGGGGACCCCTGCACCCCCCCGGACCCCCAGGACCCCCCCACAGGTGCGCACAGCTCGGGCGATCCCGTTCTCCAGCCGCGCTCGCGGGCGAAGCCGTCGCGTCTCCCCTCGTCCCGCGGGCGCCCCTTGGGCTTCGGCTCCTGCGAGAGCTGCTCCAGGCTGCTGTACACCTGCGGGGCCGCACCTGGTCACACCTGGTCACACCTGGGCACACCTGGGCACACCCACTGCCACACCCACCAGCACGCCAGAGTCCCGCGGGACCGTCCCAGCTTCCGCGCGTCCCCACGTCCCCAAATCCCCATCGCCCCTCCCCACACCTGTGTCCCCCCCGTCCCACGCCCACCTTGCTGAAGCGGGGGGAGCAGGACGAGAACTGCCGGATCTCCACGGGCTCGTCCTCCGTCGTGTCCTCGTCCTCGTACGACGTCACGTGGGGGTACCTGTCCGAGCGCGCTGGGGGGGCACAGGTGTGAGGGGGGTCCCCCAGAGTGACCTCGGTGTGGGGGGGGAACCCCAAGGAGACCCTGGGAGGGGCTGGGGGGGGTCCAGGGAGGTTCCACGGGGGGTCACGGGGATGTCCCGAGGGCATCCAGGGGTGTCCCAGGGCAGGTCCAGGGGGTGACCCAAGGGGAATCCCGGGGTTGTCCCACAGGGGGTCCCCAGGGGGGTCCCGTGGAGGGTCGGGAGGGGTCCTGGGGGTCCCTCACTGTCGAAGTAGCTCGTGTCCTCCTCGGACTCCAGGTGCGGCACGAACTCGGCTTTCTGCCGCAGCAGCCCCGTCCAGTCGAGCGCGGCGAAGAAGCCGTGGGCCTTCACCTCCTGAGCCCCCCCTGCGCCACCACATCGGCTCAGGGGGGCCCGGGGGTGGTCCGGGGGGTCCCGGGGGGGATCCCGGGGGTCTGGGGGGGGGGGGGGGTCTCACCTGCCCCGAGGCGCCGCAGCGGGTCCGGCTGCAGGAGGCAGGAGATGAGGTGCTGCGCGTCCGGGGGCAGCGCCTCGTCCCCCTCCGGCCACAGGATCTCGTCTGACGTGAGGGGACACCGGGGACAGGGAGGGGACAGCTGAGCAGAGACCCCCGTGCCTGGCAGCACCTGCCCTGTGCCCGTGTCCCCCAGGGCCGTACCTGAGATCACCTGCCCGAAGAGCTCCTCGGGGGTGTCCCCGAAGAAGGGGACGCAGCCCACCAGGAACTCGTAGAGGACGATGCCCATGGCCCACCAGTCCACGGGCTTCCCGTAGCCCTGGCGCAGGATCACCTCGGGCGCGATGTACTCGGGGGTGCCGCACACCTGGGGACAGGTGGGCTCAGCTCGGGACACGGGGGACGCTGGGGACACAGCCCGCTCCCCTGGCCCCGTCCCTGGCACACCTGAGTGCAGCTGGGGACAGCTGACCACAGCTGACCACACCTGGGCACACCTGAGTGCAGCTGGGGACAGCTGACCACAGCTGGGCACACCTGGGCACGCCTGAGTGCAGCTGGGGACAGCTGACCACAGCTGGGCACACCTGGGCACACCTGAGTGCAGCTGGGGACAGCTGACCACAGCTGGGCACACCTGAGTGCAGCTGGGGACAGCTGACCACAGCTGGGCACACCTGGGCACGCCTGAGCCCGCCTGCGGCACCCCCCCGTGCCCACCTGCTTGTCGCGGAACTCCCGCGCGTCCTTCTCCATGTGCCCCTCGTACAGGTTGGTCGTGAGGCTCATCAGCCCCATCTTGGAGAGCCCGAAATCCGTCAGCTTCACGTGGCCCAGCGAGGTGATCAGGAGGCTGCGGGCGGAGGGGACACAGGGGTGAGCTGGGTGTGGCCCAGGTGTGTCCCCAGAGTCCCCCTGCCCCTCCCGGGGCCCCCGGCCGCACTTGTCGGGTTTGAGGTCGCGGTGGACGATGCCGTAGGTGTGCAGGTACTCCAGGGCCAGCACGGTCTCGGCGAAGTAGAGCCGGGCCAGCTCCAGCGGCAGCGCCCCGATGTGCTTCAGCAGCGTGGCACAGTCCCCGCCTGGGGACAGCGGGGACACGGGGGGACACGGGGGGACACGGGGGGATGTGGGGGGACAGCGGGGACACAGGGACACGGGGGGACACCGGGGGGGCAGGGGGGACAGCAGGGACACGGGGGGACACGGGGGGACAGCGGGGACAGTGGGGACACAGGGGGACGTGGGGGGACGTGGGCACGTGGGGGGGGCATGGGGACAGCTGTTACCACGAAACCCAGCCCCAGATGCCAACACCCAGCCCCATATCACAATACCCAGCCCCATACCACGGCACCCAGCCCCGTATCATGATACCCAGCCCCATATCATGATATCCAGCCCCATATCACAACACCCACCCCCATATCCCTATAGCCAGTCTCATATCCCAATACCCACCCCCATATCCCAATACCCACCCCATACCCCTACAGCCAGTCTCATATCCCAATACCCACCCCCCCCTATCGCGACACCCACCCCCCCCATCGCGACACCCACCCCCCCCATCGCGACACCCACCCCCCCCATCGCGACGCGCAGCCCCACCTTCCACGTACTCCATGACCATGCAGAGGTGGCGGCGGGTCTGGAAGGAGCAGAACATGCTGACCACGAAGGGGTTCTCGGCGAAGGTGAGGATGTCGCGCTCCACGAAGGCCTGGTGCACCTGGTTCCGCAGCAGCAGGTTCTGCTTGTTGATCTTCTTCATGGCGAAGCGCTGCCGCGTGGCCGTGTGCCGCACCAGGTACACCGCCCTGCCGTCGGGACAGGGCCGCCACACGTCACGACACGGCCCCGGGGACCCCCCCGTGCCCGGCCCCCCGCCCGCGGAGCCCCCCGCGCTCGCCGCTCACCCGTAGGCGCCGTTGCTGATGAGTTTGATGGTCTCGAAGTCGCTCTCACCTGGCGGCTCCTTGGGCCGGGGGGCGGCGGCGCGGCCCTGGGGGGACAGGTGAGGCGGGGGGGACACGGGGGGGACACGGGGGGGACACGGGGGGACACGGGGGGGACACAGAGGGACCCGGCGCCCACCTCAGCCCCCTCCTCGGGCTCCGGGGTGTTGGTGCCGCCGCTGTCGGGCTCCTCCAGGTGCAGCATGTCTGGGGGGCAGGGGGGGTCACAGGGGGGTGTGGGCACATGGGGGGCTCAGGTGAGCGCCCCCCGTACCTGCCTGGGTCCCCACCGTGTCCCAAACCCCCCCATCCACACTTGTCCCCCCCATTTCTGTCCCCTCACACCTGTGCCCCCATTTCTGTCCCCTCACACCTGCCCCCCCATATTTTTACCCCCCTTTTTGTCCCCTCACACCCGTCCCCCCATTTTTGCCCCCCATTTTTGTCTCCCCATTTTTGTCCCCCCACTTTTATCCCCTCACCCTTTCCCCCCCGTTTTTTCCCCTCACACCTGTCCCCCCTATTTTTATCCCTCCATTTTTATCCCCCCATTTTTGTCCCCCCATATTTTCCCCCCCATTTTTATCCCCCCATTTTTGCCCCCCATATTTGCCCCCCATTTTTATCCCCTCATTTTTGTCCCCCCATATTTTCCCCCCATTTTTGTCCCCCATTTTTGCCCCCCATATTTGCCCCCCCATTTTTATCCCCTCATTTTTGTCCCCCCATATTTTCCCCCCATTTTTATCCCCCCATTTTTGCCCCCCATATTTTCCCCCCCATATTTACCCCCCCACCCTGTCCCCCCGTACCTGTGCGTCCCCCCCGTGCCCGGCCCAGCTGCCTCAGCAGGTACCGGGGGGTGTCGGCCCGCAGTGGCCCCTCGGCCCGGCCCGCGGTGGCCGCCAGCAGCTGCGAGAGCCCCGCGGGGTCGAACTCCTGCGGGGACAGCGGCGGTGAGGGGGGGACAGCGGTGAGGGGAGGGGGCTCAGGGGAGGGGGCGCGGGTGGGGACGGCTGCGGGGCCTCACCAGGCACTCGAGCAGCCGCGCCGGGCGGGAGATGATGATGAGGAGCCTCTTCACCAGCTGGGTGATGAAGGCCACCTCCTCCGACTCGGAGCGCTCGTAGGCCTGGGGGGGACACGGGGACAAGTGGGGGTCCCTCACGGTTGTGTTGGGCCCCTTTGGGTCCCTTGGATCCCCGCTGGGCCCCGATGAGTCCTGTGAGGACCTGTTGGGTCCCACTGGGTCTTGTTGGTCCCCACTGATCCCTTTTGGGTCCCCGTAGGGTCCTGTTGGGTCCTGTTAGGTTCTTTTGGGTCCTGTCAGTCCCTGGGGGGTCCCATTGGGTCCTGCTAGGCCTTGTAGGGTCCTGTTGGGTCCTGTTAGGTCCTTTTGGGTCCTGTCAGTCCCTGGGGGGTCCCATTGGGTCCTGCTAGGCCTTGTAGGGTCCTGTTGGGTCCTGTTAGGTCCTTTTGGGTCCTGTCAGTCCCTGGTGGGTCCTGTTAGTCCCGTTGGGTCCCGTTAGGTCCCGCTGCTCCCTGCTAGGCCCCGTTGGGTCCCTTTGAGGTCCTTTTGGGTCCTGTCAGTCCCTGGGGGGTCCCGTTGGGTCCTGTTAGGTCCTTTTGGGTCCTGTCAGTCCCTGGTGGGTCCTGTTAGTCCCATTGGGTTCCGTTAGGTCCCACTGCTCCCCACTAGGCCCCACTCAGCCCCGTTAGGCCCCACTCAGCCCCGTTGGGTCCCGTTAGGCCCCACTCAGCCCCGTTAGGCCCCATTAGGCCCCACTCAGCCCCGCTGGGTCCCGTTAGGCCCCGCCAGGCCCCGCGGGGTCCCGTGTGGGCGTGGGGGTCTCGCTCACGTCCTGCAGCAGCCGCTCCATGTTCTCCTGCAGCTCGCAGAAGTAGCCGGCGGTGATGAGGCCGTGGCGGGCCTTGGCCAGGCAGTCTCGTGCCAGCTCCACCAGCTGGTGCTGGATGAAGCTGAGGGCGCCGTCGGCCAGCGGGGTCCCCCCGGGGCCGCAGCCGCGCACGAACTCCTCCAGCCGCTCCTCCATCTGCGCCGTCGCCTGCAGCACCGACACAGCCGGGTCCCCACGGCTCCCCGGGACCCCGTAACTGACCTCACGGCCACCCCACAGACCCCCAGGGACACCCTAACCATCCCCACGGCCACCCCACAGCCCTCCTGAGACCCCCTAACATCGCCATGGCCACCCCACAGCCCCCCTGAGATCCCCTAACCATCCCCATGGCCACCCCACAGCCCCCCAGGGACACCCTAACCATCCCCATGGCCACCCCACAGCCCCCCAGGGACACCCTAACATCGCCATGGCCACCCCACAGCCCCCCTGAGATCCCCTAACCATCCCCACGGCCACCCCACAGCCCTCCTGAGATCCCCTAACCATCCCCACGGCCACCCCACAGCCCCCCTGAGATCCCCTAACCATCCCCACGGCCACCCCACAGCCCTCCTGAGATCCCCTAACCATCCCCACGGCCACCCCACAGCCCCCCAGGGACACCCTAACCATCCCCACGGCCACCCCACAGCCCCCCTGAGATCCCCTAACCATCCCCACGGCCACCTCACAGCCCCCCTGAGATCCCCTAACCATCCCCATGGCCACCCCACAGCCCCCCTGAGACCCCCTAACCATCCCCACGGCCACCCCACAGCCCTCCTGAGACCCCCTAACATCGCCATGGCCACCCCACAGCCCCCCTGAGATCCCCTAACCATCCCCATGGCCACTCCATAGCCCCCCAGGGACACCCCAGGATCCCACAGCTGACATCAAGGCCACCCCACAGCACCCCAAGACCCCATAACTGCCTCATGGCAACCCCACAGCACCCCCAAGACCTCCATGACCACCCACAACCCCTCTGAGGCCTCGTAACTGCCCCCACGGCCACCCCAGGACCCCCACAGCCTCCCCCAGAGCGCGCCCAGCCCCACCTTGGGGAACCTCTCCTTGTACACGTGGTTCATCATCACGATCTCGTTGTCGTGGGACGAGGGCGAGCGCCCAGGGCTGTGGGGGAGGTCACAGTGTCACACCCCACGGCCACAGCGTCACCCCTCGGTGCCCCACGGACCCCCCTGCTGTTGTCCCCCCGCCCTGGGTCACCCCCAAATCCTGGCTCCTCCCTAAACCCCCAGTGACCCCCATGGTCCCCAACCCCGCAGTGACCCCTCTGTATTCCCCTCCAGCCTCTTCTCAAATCCCCCATCCCCCCCCAAATCCCCCCTCGATGCCTGGGGGTTCCCTGGGCCCACCTGAGGCTGCGGGACCGGGGGCGGGGGGCCGGCCCCCCCCGAGCCCCCCCATCCTCCTCGGCCAGGCTCTCGGAGCTGCCGAAGTGGCGGGACAGGAACCGCAGCTCCTCCGGCGTGGGCTGCGCCGGCAGCTGGTGCAGCCGCTCCTGCGACGAGCACGAGGACTGCGCGCCCGCGTCACCCCCGGGACCCCCGACAGACCCCCGGGGTCACCGCCCGGACCCCCCCCGTGTCCCCCCCGCCACCCCCCGGGACCGCTACAACCCCCCCACATCACCCCTGGCCCCCCAGCCTCCACCCAGACTCCACCCTCTGTCCCCCCCCCGGCTCCCCCAGGACCCCCCCCAGCCCCCCGTGCCACCCCCAGGTCACTCAGCAACCCCCCCGGGCCCCCCGTGCCACCCCCAGGTCACTCAGCACCCCCGGGTCCCCCGTGCCACCCCCAGGTCACTCAGCAATCCCCCCGGGCCCCCAGTGCCACCCCCAGGTCACTCAGCAATCCCCCCGGGTCCCCCGTGCCACCCCCAGGTCACTCAGCAACCCCCCCCGGGCCCCCCGTGCCACCCCCAGGTCACTCAGCAATCCCCCCCGGGTCCCCAGTGCCACCCCCAGGTCACTCAGCAATCCCCCCCCAGTCCCCCGTGCCACCCCCAGGTCACTCAGCAGCCCCCCCCAGTCCCCCGTGCCACCCCCAGGTCACTCAGCAATCCCCCCCGGGTCCCCCGTGCCACCCCCAGGTCACTCAGCAATCCCCCCCGGGCCCCCCGTGCCACCCCCAGGTCACTCAGCAATCCCCCCCGGGTCCCCAGTGCCACCCCCAGGTCACTCAGCACCCCCGGGTCCCCCGTGCCACCCCCAGGTCACTCAGCAACCCCCCCAGCCCCCAGTGCCACCCCCAGGTCACTCAGCAATCCCCCCCGGGTCCCCCGTGCCACCCCCAGGTCACTCAGCAACCCCCCCAGCCCCCAGTGCCACCCCCAGGTCACTCAGCAACCCCCCCCAGCCCCCCGTGCCACCCCCAGGTCACTCAGCAACCCCCCCCAGCCCCCCGTGCCACCCCCAGGTCACTCAGCACCCCCGGGTCACCCGTGCCACCCCCAGGTCACTCAGCAACCCCAGCCCCCCGTGCCACCCCCAGGTCACTCAGCAACCCCCCCCGGGCCCCCAGTGCCACCCCCAGGTCACTCAGCACCCCCCCCTGGGTCCCCCGTGCCACCCCCAGGTCACTCAGCAATCCCCCCGGGTCCCCCGTGCCACCCCCAGGTCACTCAGCAACCCCCCCCGGGTCCCCCGTGCCACCCCCAGGTCACTCAGCACCCCCTGGGTCCCCCGTGCCACCCCCAGGTCACTCAGCAGCCCCCCCCAGCCCCCCGTGCCACCCCCAGGTCACTCAGCACCCCCTGGGTCCCCCGTGCCACCCCCAGGTCACTCAGCACCCCCGGGTCCCCCGTGCCACCCCCAGGTCACTCAGCACCCCCTGGGTCCCCCGTGCCACCCCCAGGTCACTCAGCAATCCCCCCGGGTCCCCCGTGCCACCCCCAGGTCACTCAGCACCCCCTGGGTCCCCCGTGCCACCCCCAGGTCACTCAGCACCCCCTGGGTCCCCCGTGCCACCCCCAGGTCACTCAGCAACCCCCCCGGGCCCCCCGTGCCACCCCCAGGTCACTCAGCACCCCCCGGGTCCCCCGTGTCACCTCCAGCCCCCCCCCCCCCACCGTGTCACCCCATGGCCCCTTTTGGACCACCCCCGTCACCCCCGGGAGCCCCCAAACCCACCACGGATCCCCCCCCCTCCCCAGACCCTCCCCCGGCACCCGCTGGTCCCCCTGGATCCCCCCCAAACCCCAAACCCTCCCCCAGCCCCTCAGTGCCCCCCGAGGCCCCCCCCGGGGGTCCCCGAGCCCCCCGACTCACCGAGACGGTGGAGCTGGGGGTGTTGGTGCCATAGCCCGAGGAGGGCAGCGAGGCCAGGGACCAGCGGCGCCCGTCAGCCCTGGGAGGGGGCACGGGGGGGGTCAGGGGACCCCCGCCCCGGGGAGACCCCCCCGGAGCCCCTCGGGCTGGGAGGGGACCCGGGATTGCTCTCGCCAAGTGCTTCTGTCCCTGTCACCACCCTCCGGACACTGGGGACACCCCTGGACACTGGGGACACCCCTGGACAGTGGAGACATCCATGGACAGTGGGGACACCCCCCGGACAGTGGGGACATCCCCCGGACAGTGGGGACATCCTCGGACACTGGGGACACCCCCGGACAGTGGGGACATCCATGGACAGTGGGGACACCCCCCGGACACTGGAGACATCCCCCGGACAGTGGGGACATCCTCGGACACTGAGGACACCCCCGGACACTGGGGACACCCCTTGGACACTGGGGACATCCCCCGGACACTGGGGACATCCCTCGGACACTGGGGACACCCCCGGACAGTGGGGACATCCCCCGGACAGTGGGGACATCCTCGGACACTGAGGACACCCCCGGACACTGGGGACACCCCCTGGACACTGGGGACATCCCCCGGACACTGGGGACAGCCCCGGACACTGGGGACATCCCTCGGACACTGGGGACACCCCCGGACAGTGGGGACATCCCCCGGACAGTGGGGACATCCTCGGACACTGAGGACACCCCCGGACACTGGGGACACCCCCTGGACACTGGGGACATCCCCCGGACACTGGGGACATCCCCGGACACTGGGGACATCCCCCGGACACTGGGGACACCCCCCGGACACTGGGGACAGCCCCGGACACTGGGGACATCCCTCGGACACTGAGGACACCCCTCGGACACTGGGGACATCCCCCGGACCTCAGGGACCCCCCCTTGGCCCCCTCCGAACCCCAGGAACCCTCCCGGACACTGAGTTTGACCTCGGGGACTCCCACCCAGACCCCCCCCCCCCTGCTCCTCACAGGTGTCCCCAACCTGGGTCCCCCCACCCCGACACCTGCGACCCCCCCAGACCCTGGGGACCCCCCCGGAGCCCCCCGACCCCCCCTCACCGGCGGGAGGAGGCGAAGGAGAAGTGGGCGGGGGTGCTGGGCGAGAAATTTCGGGGGCTGTCCAGGGGGCTGTTACCTGGGGGGGGGAGGGGGACACACACAGGTAAGGGTGACGTCACCCCCCCCGCCCTGCCAGGCCACGCCCCCACCGCGGGTGGGCGGGGCCAAGCGATTGGGACCCACCCCAGGGAAAAAGGGGGGACAGGAGGGACCCCAAGGGTTGGGGGAGGGGTCCCTATAGGTTACGGGGGTGTCTCCTGGGGGGGTCTCGGGGGCTGAGGAGGGAAATGGGTCCCTTCAGGGGGTCCCGGCAGTTTGGGGGGGGTCTGTAAGGGTCCCTTCGGGGGTTTCTGTGGGGACTTTGGGGGAGGTTGGGGATATCGGGGAGGGGTCGGGGGGCACCGGGGGGGGCGTTGGGGACATCGGGGGGATGTTGGGGACACCGGAGGGGGTCCGAGAGACAACGGGGGGGCTTTGAGGACATCGGGGAGTGGTCGGGGGACACCGGGGGAGGCGTTGGGGACATCGGGGAGGGGTCGGGGGCACCGGCGGATGTTGGGGACATCGGGGGGGTCGGGGGACACCGGGGGGGGTGCTGGGGACACCGGGGGGAGGGTCCGAGGGACACCGGGGGGATGTTGGGGACATCGGGGAGGGGTCGGGGGACACCGGGGGGATTTGAGGACACTGGGAGGGTGCCGAGGGCGCTGGGAGGGGGGGTCCGGGTGACACCGGGGAGGGGTCGGGGACACCCGGGGGATGTTGGGGACACCGGGGGGGGGGTGCGGGGGTCTCACCGATGTGTCCGGGCAGCGGCGAGTGGGGCCGCGGGAGGGTGGGGGAGGTGCTGGTCAGGATCAGGCTCTTCCGGTTGCTCGTGCGGCAGCTGGGGAGGGGTCGTGGGGGGGTCGTGGGTGGGGGTCGGGACCCCCCCCCCATACACGGACCTCCCCCCCCCGTCTCCACGCGGGTCCCGAACGTGCTGGGGGAGGGGGGCACCCACAGCCCCCCCCCCCCATTTTGGGGGGCAAGAATGGGGGGTCGGGGGGGAGGGCAGGGGCCGGGGGGGGGGGGGGGGGGGGAGGGTGGAGATGGAGATGGAGGATGAGGAAGGAGGGGGGAGAGGGGAGGATGAGGATGGAGGAGGGAGGAGGGTGGGGGAGATGGGGGGATGAGGATGGACGGGAGATGAGGATGAAGGAGGGGGATGAGGATGAGGAGGAGGAAGAAAGAGGAAGACGAGGATGAGAGTGAGGAGGGAGAAGGAGGAAGATGAGGATGAGGAGGATGGAAGGCGCGTGAACATGAAGATGAAGATGCTGAGGATGGAGAAAGGATGAGGATGAAGGAGGATGAGGGCACGGGAAGCAGAAGGACGAGGATGGAGCGGGGAGGATGAAGGTGGGGAAGGATGAAGGCTGAGGATGAAGGCTGAGGCTGGACATGGAGGATGAAGGATGAGGATGACGGGGATGAAGATGACGGACGGCGGCGGGGGAGGAAGGCCGAGCCCCCCGGTACCTCTTGGTGCGGCGGAACATGTTGCTGCCCACCAGGATCGGCATCGGGGGGCTCCGGGGGGGTTCCGGGGGGTCCGGGGCGGCGGCGGGGCGGGGGGGGGCGGGGGGGCCGCGGCGGCTGCAGTGGGCGGGGCCTGGGCGGGGCCTGGGGCGGGGTTTGGGGGGCGCAGTGGGGGGCACGGGGGGGTCTCACCTGCTGCTCTTCCGCGGCAGCGGCAGCTCCTTCTGGAACAACGGCAACGGGTGGGGGGCGGCCCGGACCCCCCCCGCGACACCGGACCTCCCCCGGACCCGCCGGACCGACCCCCGCAGCAGCGCTTTTGGGGGGGGGGGGGGCACCGCGGCCTCCGTCCCCCCCCCTCCCGGGGATGCGCGATGTCCGAACCTTCCCCCCCCCCACCGCGAACATCCCCGGCCCCGCAACGCGCTCCGGTACCGGGCCCGCATCCCTCCCCCGCTGGTGCCGACCCCGCCCGGAGCGACCTTCCCGGTACCGGGGTTGCGTTGACCCCCCCCGCCCGGTACCGCCCGGTACCGCCCTGCGCCGTGCACCCCCTGCGGAAGGGCCTGCGGTCCCCGGTACCGTTCCAAATCCCTCCGGTACCGCTCCCCTCATCCCAGTACCAACCCCCCGCCAGTTCCGATACCCACTGGTACCGATCCCCGCATCCTCCGGTACCGACACCGACATCCCCCCAAGTAACGACCCCCTCCCGCTATGGACATCGCACTCCCGAACCCGGTACCGAACCCCCGGTACCGATCCCCCACCCTCCCCCCCCCCCCCCCCCCCGCATTGATACCCTCCGATACCGATTTCCCCCGTCCTCCGGTACCGTTCCCCTGCCGGTACCGGTACCGCCATTCCCCCGGTCCCTTCAATAACAACCCCCCCCTCCCGGTACCTGCAGCCGCCGCCGGCGGATCACGCCCGAATCGTCCATGTCGCCGGTGCCGGTGCCGGTGCCGGTGCCGGTGCCGGTGCCGGTGCCGGTGCCGGTGCCGGTGCGGGGGGGTCCCGGCCTCGCTTCCCCCCCCCTCCCCCCCGCAGCCCCCGGTACCCGCAGCCCCCCCCCCCACCTTCAGCCGCCCTCCGCCATCGCCCGGGACCCCCGGGACGCCCCGCCCCGGCCCCGCCCCGGCCCCGCCCCGGCCCCGCCCCGGCCCCGCCCCGGCCCCGCCGCGCCGAGGGCGCCCCCCCGCGGCGGGGCGGCTCCACCCGGTTCCCGGTGCCCCCCCCCCCCCCCCCCCCCCCATCCCCGCTGTCCGCGGTGCTGAACGGAGGCGAGGAGGGGTCTGCGCCCCCCCCCCCCACGAACACCCCCCCCCCCAATGCAGCGCCGAAATCCCCCCAAAAAAACGCGCCCCAAATAGGGGTGCGGGGGGGGGGGGGGGGGGCATTGGGGTGCTCAGGGACACCCCCCCCCCCCCCCGCCCCGGTGTGACCCCCCCACCCCAGATTAGACCCCTAATCCCCCGGGATTGAGGACACGGCGCTTTCCAGGCGTTTGGCCAGGGCTGATTAACCGGGAGGGGCGGGGGGGGGCACCTGGGTTCCCTTCCCCCCATGGGTGGGAGGGACGCGATCGGGAAGGGCTCAACCCCCCCAAAATACTTCAGCTCAAGGGGGTCCGTATTCCCCCCCCGCCCAAAAATTACTGACCGCCCCCCCCATGGAAAAAAAAAGGAGATTTCGTGTGTTTTTGAAATTCTTTATTATAAAACAACCAGCTAGTTTTGGGGTCCCCGTTTCGGGGGGGTCACAGCTCGGCCAGGGGCCGCAGGCTGCGCTCCTGGAAGAAGCGGTGGGGGAGGCGCCGGGGGGGGCTCCGGGCGAAGTAGGAGAGCACCGACGGGGGGGCCGTGGGGTCGTCTGTGGGGTCTTCATCAGCCCTGGGGGGGCAACAGGGGCACAGGAGTTCAGGGGGAGGGGGAAAGACCCCCTCCCCATTGCACTGACAGGACCCCCCCATTAGTTCCACAGGGACCACCCCCCTTTGCCCCCCACCCCCAGGACCCCCCCCCATCCTGTAGGACCCCCCCGGACCCCCCCGTACCACTGCACCGGGACCCCGTCGCGCTGCAGCAGCGCCTGCGCCGTCCCCCAGCTGAACCTCACGAGCTGGGGGAACCCAAAAACCGGCTCCAGGTTCCTCCTCAGCCACTCCTTGGTCTTGGGGTCTGCAAGGGGAGGGAGGGGGGAGCGTCAGGGGCACCCCAAAATCGGAACCCAGCCCCCCCCGTCCCACCCCGGCTCCTACCGTTGGGGTACCCGGAGCCGTAATCGCGGTCGGGGTCCCCCAAATCCTCCACGAAGTTCCAGTGGAGCACGGCCCGGTCCCGGGCGACCTGGGGGGGGGAGCACAGGGGGTTTGGGGGGGCTCTGAGGGGATTTGGGAGGCTCAGAGGGGCTTGGGGGGACTCAGAGGGGGTGGAGGGTCCGGCCTCCCCCTCCCAAACCTCGGTGGTCTGGGAGGAGATGTGGGGGGCACTGGGAAGGGGGGGAGGGTTGGGGGGTGTTGGTGCTTTGGGGGTCAGTTCTGGGGGGGGTCTGGGAGGGGTCAGTGCCCACCTTGGCGCAGATGCTGGCGGCGCTGACCACCGGGAACAGGGCGTCGGCCTTGGGGCGCACGGTGACCCCCAGCCCCGGGAAGCGCTGCCGTAGCTTGGCCTCGTACTTGTCCGCCGGCCCCACCGTGTCCACGAACACCTGGGGGGAGCCCCGGACCCCCCCCAAATCACCCCCGGTTCCCCAAATCACCCTGGGATCCCCCAAAACCCCGATCCATCCTGACTCCCCTTCCCGACGCCCCGAAATCCCCTAAAAAAGCTCCTCAACTCCCCTGACCTCCCTCCCTAAACCCCCCCCCCCCCAAATTCACCTGGATCCCCTCCCCAACGCCCCCAAAATCACCCCCGAGACGCCCCAAATTCATCCCAAAACAACACAGATCCCCCTCCCCACCCCACAACCGCTCAGCCCCGTGAGGGAAACTGAGGCACAGAGGGGACGAGCACCCCCCCAGCCCCCCCCAAAACCCACCTCGGCCACCTGCACCCCCGAATCGAGCGCGAACTGGATCAGCTCGGTGGCCGTGTCGTGGGACAGCTCGTTCAGGTTGTATTTGGCTCTGGGGGGAGGTCGGGGGCCGTCACCCCCAAATTAGAAGCCCCCACCCCACCCCCCACCCCCCCAGCACCCCGAAACCGGGGGGGGGGGGGGTGGGAGATGGAGCGGGCAGGACCCAGCACGGGAGGGTCGGGGGCACCCAAAGGTGCTCGGAGGGGGTTCCAGGGGAACCGGGGGGTTTTGGGGGGGCTCCGGGGGGGTGCGGGGGTCTCACCGCTGCTGCATGGAGGCCGAGATGTGGGCGGGGGGCAACACCTGCAGCGCCCACCCCACCGAGCCCCCCGCAGCCTCCAGGAGCCCGAAGCGCCGCTCCCGCTCCGCCTCCGACAGCGTCTTCGAGTCTGGGGGGGGCCCGGGGGGTGAGAGACCCCCCCGGGACCCTCCCGTACCCCAAACGCACCCCCGCGACCTCCAAAATTCCCTTAAAACTCCCGATTCCCCCTTCCTGCGACCCCCCCGTGCTCGCCACCCCCAGGACCCCCTGGCCCGCCACCGCTCCAGCCCCCACCCCCCGGACCCCCGGGGGTCTTCGGCCCCTCCTCGGGACCCCCGAGACCCTCCCGGGACCCGCGGGACCACGCACCTGCCACGCCCAGCGCCTCCAGTTCCTCCAGTTTCTCCACGGGGCAGTAGCAGATCGCGTAAACCATCGGCCCTGGGGGGCACGGGGGGGTGAGAAGCGACCCCCGGTGCACCGGGACCCGTTCCACTCAATCCCCGGCGCACCGGGACCCCTTCCACTCAACCCTCGGTGCACCGGGACCCCTCCCATTCAATCCCCGGTGCACCAGGACCCTTCCGATTCAATCCCCAGTGCACCGGGAGCCCTCCCATTCAACTCCTGGTGTACCGGGACCCCTTCCACTCAACCCCCGGCGCACCGGGAGCCCTCCCATTCAATCCCCGGTGCACCGGGACCCGTCCCATTCAATACCCGGCGCACCAGGAGCCCTCCCATTCAATCCCCGGTGCACCGGGACCCTTCCCATTCAACTCCTGGTGCACCGGGACCCTTCCCACTCAATCCCCGGTGCACCGGGACCCTTCCCACTCAACCCTCGGTGCACCGGGACCCCTCCCCGCCACGCGCAGCCGTTCCCCGGCCCCCCCCCCGCTCCCGTTCCCCCCGGGACCCCCTCCCGGGCTCACCGAGCACCGGCCCCCGGCCCGCCTCGTCCACGCCGAGCGCGCAGGGCCGGCGGCGGCACAGGGGGGGCACGGCGGAGGAGAAGCGACCCCCGCCCGCCGGGTCCCGCTCCAGGGCGGACAGCGCCATGACGGGGCGGGGCCTAACGGGAGGGGCGGGGCTTCCGGGGGCGGGGCTTAGATGGGCGTGGCCCGAAAGCAACGTCAATCATCGCGTGGGCGTGGTTTAAAGGGGCGGGGCTGGGGCTTAGCACGGGCGGGTCCCGCTATAGCGCGGGGGGTGGGGGGGGTCTAACGGAGGGGGGCGTGGTTTAACGGAAAGGGCGGGGCTTAACGGGCCTGGATACCCCCCCCGCTCCCCGGTGCCGGGCAAAGGGTGATCCCGGGAGGGTCCCGGGATCTGCGGAGCACCGGGAAAGATTTGAGGTGGGGTGTCCGGGCATGGGGGTGTGTTCAACCCCGCATGTCCCGGGAAGGGTGGTGGTGCTGGGGGGGGGAGGGGGTGTCCCGGAAGCCTCGTGTGTCCCCCCCCAACTTCGTCCGGGAAGCGCGGCCCCGGGGCGGGCGGTGCCGGGCAGCGCGGGAGGGGGTTCCCGGAACGGCCCCGCCCTCTCCCGCCTGCCCATATATGGGCATGGTTGCGTCAGCGGGGAAAGCCCCGGCCCCGCCCACTTCCGTTGACGCCGGTGCACGCGGGGGGCTTCCCACGGGAGGGGGAGGGGGGGACACGCACGGCCCCCCTCCCCCTCCCCCTCCGCCCCCATTCAGCACGACCAGAGCCGCTATCACAATTATTATTATTATTATTAATTAAATACAAATGTACAAAAAAAACGAAGCAGCGACAACAAATCGCCCGCCCCCACCCCCAACCTCCCCCGGGGATTTGGGGGTCCCCGGGAGCTGCTCCCCACCGGGGGGGTCTTGTAAACGTCACGAGGGGGATACGCCCCCCCCCAAACACCCCCCTTTGGGGTGCGCACTCAGCCCCTCCCGGCGGAATCCTCAATTTGGAGGGGTCCGACCTCTCCCCTCAAAACCGAGGGGTCCCCAGGCCCAGCTGGGGGGGCTCCAGGCCCTGTTTGGGGGTCCCCATCCATCCCACAGGTCCCGTTCCCGCAGGTCCTGAGGATCCTCGATCGGGGGGGGGGGGATTCTGGTCCTGCCGGTCCCTTCAGGCTGGTCCGTTACGGGGGCGGGGGGGCCCATTCCGGGGGTCCCCCATCCTCGTGGCTCCTTTTAGGGGTCCCCAGGTCCGCGTTGGGAGGGGGGGGTCTTTCGTGTGGCCTCCCCCTCGCTGAGCAGCAGCCGCAGCCGATGCGGGTCCGTGTCCACGGGGGTCCCCTCAAAGCCGCGGCCTCATCCAGCAGCATCCCGGCGGGACATCCCCGTCCGTGGCCAGGGGGGTCCCCGCCCCTCCGTGTCCAGCCAGGTGCGGGGGATCCCCCCGGAGTGTCCGCGGAAGGAGCCAGCGCTGCCCCGGAGCCCCGTCGGTCCCGGTCCGTGCCCGCTGGCGGCGGGGGAGGGGTGGGCTCAGAAGCCGAGCGCGGCACCGGGGGGCAGCGGGCAGCCCGAGCCCGCGTGGTCCCGCACGGAGCCGCGGAGCCGCCGCACCTGGGCTCGTAGCCCCGCCGCCGTGGCCGCCAGCGCCGCGTTCTGCGCGCGGAGCCCCCGGACGCGCTGCTCCAAGCGGGCGATGCGCTCCAGCTTCCGCCGCCGGCACCGGCTCGCCGCCAGCCGGTTCCGCAGCCGCCGCCGCTCCGCCTGCAGCCGCTCCGGGGAATCCGGGCCCGGCTCCGCCGCTTCCGCCTCCGCTCCGGGGACCCCCGGGAAGGGTCCCCCCATCCCCGCCGCCGTCGTCGTCGTCAGTGCCGGCGGCTCCGGGAGCGCCACGTTGGGCGGCCCCGGTTGGTGCAGCTCGTCCAGCGCTTGAGCGAAGCTGCCGGTGAAACCGTCGCGCTCGCCGGGACCGGGGTAGAAGAAGCTGCCGGTAGCGGCGCCGCTCCCGAAGAAGGAGCCGTCGGGGCACGGCGCCGGTTTGAGCCCGCGGAAGGGTTCCTGGGGGGGGCCCGGCTGCAGCGGCCCCGGTAAGGTGCCGTAGTCGGGCTCGGGGCGACAGAAGCCGCCGGGGAAGGGCGCGGGGCGGTAGAACGGCGGCTCCATCCGCGCGGCCGCACCAGGAGCGGCGGGACTCGAACCCGCGGCCCCGAGCTGCCCGCCCCCCCTTTATAGCCGCGCGCGGCGGAAATGCGGCGCCATTGGCTGCGGGGGGCGGCGGACACGCCCCCTCACTAAAGCCACGCCCCCTTTCAGCATAGACACGCCCCCGCGGGAAAAAGGGGCGGGGCCTCGGAGAATTTGGGGGGCGCAGGTGTGGAAAGGGGGGGGGACAGGTGAGCAAAGGGGGTCAGGTGCGTGCAGGGGGGGACAGGTGAGCGCACAAAGGGGACACGGGTGTGCGGGGGGGGACGAGCAAGGCGGGGCCAGGTGTGCGCTGGGGGACAGGTGCCAGGCCACGCACACGCGTGTCCCCCCCTGAGCTCACCCCGCTGCCCACGGGAGTCACTCGAGGGACCCCCAAAAGCCTCTGGGACCCCCGGAGTCCCCGGGCGGGGGTGGTGGGGGCCGTGCCCGGGTGTGTCCCCGGCGTGTCCCCGGCGTGTCCCCGGCGTGTCCCAGCCCGTCAGGGCGCGGCTGGACGCACACGCGTGTGCACGTGTGGGGACGTGTGTGGCGGGGGGACAGGCCCCTCCTCCCCCTCCCGGATTTTAGGGGATTTTAGGGGATTTTGGGGCTGGATTTTCCCTCCCGACTTCTCCTTCCTTGTGACTCAGGGCCGGCCATCCACTCCCTCCCCCTGTCACGCCCGCGGATGTGACCCTCCCCACCGTGACCTGCCCCGGGGGGACCCTCAGGTGTCCGGCGATGCCCCTCAGGGGCAGAGGTGGGGTCACACCTGGTCCCCCCCCCGCTGTAGGAGCAGGAAGGGGGGAGGTGAAATGGGTGCGAAGTTTGGGGGGGGGGGGAGCCCCGACATTGGCGTGCCCCCGTCACGGGGGGCGGAGGGGGATTTGGGGGGACAATGGGGGCAGTCCTGCTCCTGGGGAGGCCTCGGGGTGTCCTTCCCCCCTCAGAAGTGACTTTCGGGGCCGCCAACGGCCCCAACCGCCACCGGGGTTTCGGGCTGGGGGGGCCCCGGATGTCCGGGGGGGTCACACGGGACATGTGGGGGAGGGCCCAGGCTGTTTTAGGGCCAAACTGGGAGCACTGGGAGGGTCTTGGGGTCACAGTGGGCGAGTCTTGGCTCTATACTGGGAGCACTGCGATGCCGCCAGGGTCATGCTGGGAGCACGGGGGGAATGAGCGGGGGGGTTCCAGGACCATACTGGGAGCACGGGGGGAATGAGCGGGGGGGTTCCAGGACCATACTGGGAACACTGGGTGGGTTCCGGCCCCCAACCCCCCCCCCCCCCGCCGCCCCTCGCGAGGCCGTCGAGTTCAGCGCTGACGCAGCGCGGGCGTCGCCGCCGCCGCCCCGCGGCGAGAACGGCCCGGCTTGACCCTCCCCGACCCGGCGGGGCCCGCCGGGCGCGGCCGCGGGGGCGGCGGGACGCGGCCGTGAGTCACCGGCGGGGCCGCGCCGGGCGCCATGAGAGCGGCGGGGAAGCGGCGGCCGGGGCCGCTCTGGGCGCGACTCTATGACCCTGGAGGTGCCGGTTGTGCGCTACGCGGGGCGCGTCCGGCAGGGGCCGCGGCGAGCAGGTGTGGCCGCTCTATCCCCCGACTCTGTGGCCCAGGAGGACGGCGGAAGGGGCGCGGCCGGAAGCGGGCGCGGCCGGCAGGTGCGGCCGCTCTAGGTGCGCCTCTGTGTCCCGGAGGCCGCGGGGCGGGTGTGTTGGGCAGGGGGCGGGGCGCAGGTGCGGCCGCTCTGGGCGCGGCTCGGTGCCCCTGGAGGACCGGCCGGACATGGCGGCGGGGCGGGACGCGTGCGGGGCGCTGCTCACCTGGGTAAGGGGGGCCGGGACCCCCCCGGGACCCCCCCCCCCCCACTCCCCGGGACCCCCAGGTCCAAGCGGGACCCTTCCCCCGTCCTCGGGGATCCACACGGGGTTGGACCGGGACCCCCCCCCCCCACCCCGGGACCCCCGGGTGCTTTCTGCGGCTTCGGGACCCTCTGGGAGCTTTGGTGGCCCCGGGGCAACCATGAGCTCCCCCGGGACCCTGTGACTCCCCTCGGGATCTTTGACCCCTCCTCAGCTCTGTGACCCCCCCTGGGGACCTGCTGAGTCCTTGTGACCCCCCCGGGACTCTCTGACCCCCCCTCAATTCTTGTGACCCCCCCCAAAACCCCTTTGAACCCCCCAGGTCCCCTTGACCCCCCCACGGGGACCTTTGACCCCCCCCGAGACGTGTCCGAGTCCTTGTCCCCCTCCCCGCCCTTTGTCCCTCTCCCAGCGCCCTTTGCCCCCCCCAAATTTAGGGGGGGTTATAGGGCTATACCCTCTTCTCTCCCCCCCCCCTCCAGTGGGTCTGGGGGTTTTGAGGTGCCCTGGGGGTTTTGAGGTTTCTTGGGGGTTTTGGGGTTTCCCTGACGCCCCCCTTTCACTCCCCCCCTTCAGCTGCAAACCTTTGACCCCCCCTCACCGTGCGCGGCCCCCCCAGACCTGGCCAGCGGGGTGACCCTCGCCCATGTCTTGCACAAAATGTGAGTTATTTTTGGGGTTGGGGGCGCCTCCCCCCGCCCCCCCACCTCGGGGAGCCCCCCCCAAGAGGCCGGGGCTGATTTTGGGGACCCCCCCCTCAGCGATTCCTCCTGGTTCGATGAGACGTGGCTGGGCCAGATCCGGGAGGACGCCGAGGGCAGCGCTCGGCTCAAGGTGGGGAGGGGGCTCCTTTTGGGGGGGAGGGGGCTCGTTTTGGGGGGGAGGGGGTTTTTTTGGGGGGGTCAGAGTGTGGGGCTTGTTTTGGGGGGAGCTGGTTTTAGGAGCAGTTTAAGGAGGGAGTTTTTGGGAGAGCTGTTTTTGGGGAGGGATTTTGGGGGCCTGGTTTTGAGGGGATTTTAGGGGGGGAGCTTTTGGGGAGGACTGATTTGGGGGGGCTTATTTGAGGATTGATTGATCTTTATGGTGACAGTGTGGGGGGGCTGCTCAGGAGGCCAATTTTGGGGGGGGGCTCTTTGGGGAGAGACCATTTTGGGGTACCCAAAGACCACAGAAATGGGGGGAAGGACAGAATTTGGAGCTTCTGGGGGAGGGTCCCACCTTTTCCCCCCTCCCCAGGTGAACAACCTGCGCAAAGTGCTGCAGAGCGTCCTGGAGTACTGGCAGGATGTGAGTGGGGGTCCCGGCGGGGGGTCCCAGCCTTGGGGAACCCCCCTGTTTTAGGTTGGGGGGCTCCCCTGTGGTTTGGGGGCGTCCCTAAGGGTGGGTGGGGGGGATCCCCAGGGTGGGGGGCTCTGACCCCGGCCCCCACGCCCCTCCCCAGGTGCTGGGCCAGGCCGTGGCGGAGCAGCACGTGCCGGACGTGGCGCTGGCGGCCCAGCACGGCGACCCCGAGCAACTGGGCAAACTGGTGCGGCTGGTGCTGGGCTGCGCCGTGAGCTGCGAGCGGCGGGAAGGTGGGTGCAGAGGGCTGGGGGAGGGGGGGGAAAAGGGGCCCACGACCCCCCCAAAACACCCCCCTGACCCCCCCCCAAACATCACCCCCCGCCAGAGCACATCCAGCGCATCATGACGCTGGAGGAGTCGGTGCAGCACGAGGTGATGACGGCGATCCAGGAGGTGGGGGCACTTTGGGGGTCCCCGGGGGTACTTTGGAGGTGGTTTTGGGGGTCCTGGCGGGTGTAAAGGGGTCCCTAAGGGTTTTTGGGGGGGTCACTATGGGATCCCCGAGGCTGGGTTGGGGTATCCTGTGGGGATCCTGTTGGACTGGGGGGGATTTGGGACACCCTGAGTGCGACCACAGGGCTTGGGGGGTATCTCGGGGGTGTTTTGGGGATGCTCTGGGGTTATTGGGGGGCCTGAAGCCCCCCTGAGCTCCCCCCCCGATCCCCAATTTCTCCCTTTCTCGTGGCAGCTCTTGGATCCGGAGCTGTCGGAGCCGATGGCGGCTGAGACCTACGGGAACTTCGACACTCAGGTGGGGGGGGGGGGCAGATTTGGGGGTGTCTCGGGGGGGTTTGGGGGTGTCAAGGGGGTCTCTGAGCCCCCCCTGACCCCCCTGTGCCCTCTGCCAGTCCCGCCGCTATTACTTCCTGAGCCAGGAGCCCCCCGAGGAGGCCGGGGGGGGGTCGGGGCAGCGCTGCCGCGAGTTGGAGCAGCAGGTGAGGCCTGGACTCACCTGGGGGGGTGGCGGGGGGGGGTCCCCAAATCTTGTGTGTGTCCCCCCCCCCAGTTTCCACCTGAGGGTGAGCGGGAGGGGATTCTCTGCTGGCTCCTGTGAGGGGTGGGAGCACTTGGGAGGGGATCCCGCACACCTGCACCCCATCCCAGGCACCTGGGTGTTTCCCACGCACCTGAGCTTCCCCGTGCCGGGTTAAGAACACGCAAAACTTAAGGAAAAAGGATTTTTTCGCGGTTCCTGCGAGGGGTGGGAGCGCCTGGCAGGGGATCCCGCTCACCTCTGCCCCTCTCCACACGCCCGGGCGCTGCAGGTGGCCACGCTGCTGGAGGAGAAGGGACACCTGGCCGCGGAGAACCGGGCGCTGCGGGAGCAGCTCGACTCCGACGCCGCCGGCGCCGCCGCCAAGAAGCTGCTGCGGCTGCAGACGCAGGTGGAGGAGCTGCAGGAGGAGAACTACAGGTGAGGCCTCGCCCCCCCCGCGACGCCCCCTCCCCTGTGGCGCTCACCTGAGGCCGGGGCGGTGCCGCCGCAGGCTGGAGAGCGGCAAGGAGGAGCTGCGGGCGCGCTGCTCGCGGCTGGAGCAGGAGGCGCGGGGGCTGCAGCTGCGGGCGCAGGAGCTCAGCGGGCTGGCCGGGGAGGCGCGGGCGCTGCGCGACGAGATGGACCTGCTCAGGTGAGCCGGGGCCTGCTCAGGTGAGCCGGGGCCTGCTCAGGTGAGCCGGGGGCGCTCCCGGGAGGCTCCACGTGCAGGGCTCGGCTGTAGCGGGGCAGGTTTGGGGGTTCTGCTTGTCCCGGGGTGTCACTGTGGCTGCGGTTCCCCGTCGCCCAGGGCGTCGTCGGCGCGGGCGGGGCGGCTGGAGGCGGCGGTGGCCACGTACCGGGGCCGGGCGGCGGCGGCGGGGGAGCTGCGGCGCTGGGTGCGGGCGCTGGAGGAGCGCCACGCCGCCCAGACGCGCCGCGCCGCGCACCTGCAGCAGCAGCTGGGCCGCGCCCAGGCCGGCTGTGCGCAGCTGGAGGCCGCCCGCAGGCAGGTGAGGCGGCGGGCGGTGGGGAAAGGGCACGCGGCCGCCGGTGGCCGTGCCCGGGGGCCACCGCGGTGTCCCCGCGCAGGTGGAGGAGCTGAGCGGGCAGCAGGCCGAGGCGGCGCTGAGGGCCGAGAAGTGGCACCTGGAGTTCCGGCACCTGCAGGAGCGGTTCGAGGCGCTGAGCCAGGAGAAGGAGGTGGGCGAGGCTCGGGGCTGCGGCGGGGGCGCGGCCGGGGACCCCGGTGACCGCTGACCGCCCGTGTCCCTGCGCAGCGGCTGCTGGAGGAGCGGGACGCGCTGCGCGAGGCCAACGAGGAGCTGCGCTGCGCGCAGGTGCAGCAGGGCTACCTGGGCCAGGCAGGT
This sequence comes from Corvus moneduloides, assembly GCF_009650955.1. Taxonomy (NCBI): domain Eukaryota; kingdom Metazoa; phylum Chordata; class Aves; order Passeriformes; family Corvidae; genus Corvus; species Corvus moneduloides. The sequence continues at coordinate 728,317 of NC_045507.1, forward strand.
GAGCGCGGGGGCCACAAAGCCGCCCCGGCAGGTGCCAGCTGCCGTCAGGAGGTGACAGAACGCCGGGGCGGGAGGGGACGCGCGCCTGGCTGAGCAGGACCCGCGTAGGAGACAGCGGAGGATCCCCGCTCTGGGCATTCGTAGGGTTTGGGGGGGTTCGGGGGGGGGTTTGGGTGTGCAGGGGGGATCCCCAGGGCACCATTTTGGGGCGTCACCTCCTGCCCCCCACTCGTAATCCGCTTTTTAACCCTCACAGACGCGGGGCTGGAGGGGGGCCCAGCCCCTCCCCGGAATTTGGCGGCTGAGATCCTTCCCGCGGAGCTCAGGTGCGTCCAGGGGGGTGTCCAACCCCCTGAGGGGGGGTCCCCAACCTTTCCGGGGTCCCCCATGACCCCCTCGGTGTCCCCCCACAGGGACACGGTGACACGGCTGCGACGGGAGAACCGACGGCTGCGGCTGCAGCGGGATCAGCTCCGGCACAGGTGGGGGGACTGGGGGGGTCAGGGGGTCCTCAAAACACCCCTAAGCCCCCTCCCCAACCCCCATTGACCCCCCCAGTCCCTAATGCCCCCCACGCCCACAGACTGGAGGCCACGGAGGCGGCCGAGCCTCGGACAGCGCAGGGGAGGCCTCAGGAGGAGGTGAGGGGGGGGAAGTCGGGGAGATTTTGGGGGGGGTCTCTCAGCATCAAGGGGGGGCCCCAACTCATTGTGGGGGTCTCGGTGTCTTGGGGGGGCCACGTTTTGTTGGAGGCAGCTGCTTCAGCTCTTTCTTGCTTCCCCCCCAGCTGTTGCTGCTGGAGGAGACCCCGGAGGACCTGTGAGTTTTAGGGGCTGGGGAGGGGATTTGGGGAGCCCCCCCAACACCCCCAACCTGTGACCACCCCCTGCTCCTCCAGGGATGAGTTGCCAGAGGGAGAGGAGGAGGAGGAGGAGGAGGAGGAAGAGCTGGAGTCCTCCAGGGCTGGTACGAGGAGGGGGTCCTGAGTGGGTATCAGGATTTTGGGGGGTGGGTCCTGAGGGGAAAATTTGGGGGGGTCTGGGGGGGTATCCTGAGGATCAGGGGTGTTGGGGGATCCTGGGGTTTGAGGTCTGGGTGGAGTGGAGCAGGCAGGAGCTGAGCTGTGCCTCAGTTTCCCCAGGAAGATTTGGGGCGGTTTGAGGGTCTTTCCTAGCTCCCTGTTCCTCTTTCAGGATCAGGATTTAGAGGTTCCACGCGGTCGCCCCCCCAAAAGCCCTCGGTCCCCCCTGGGGACCCACCTGGGACTCCCCCTTTGGCCCCCGTCCTGCAGCTGCTCCGCAACCAACTGCAGGAGAAGGATGCGCTGATCCGGCACCTGGAGGTGAGGGGGGAATCCGAGGCTCTAGGGGGTGGGGGGGAGTGTCCTGGGGGTCTCCAGCTCCAGCTGAGCCCCCCCAAAACATCCCCCCAGAGCGACTGGGAGCGCAGCCGGGCACAGCGGGAGCGCGAGGAGCGGCTGCTGGTCACCGCCTGGTACAACATGGTGAGGGGACACGGGGACATCGGGGGGGCACAGGTCCGTGTGGGTGGGAGCATCTACGAGGGTGTGCGTTCCTGGGGGGCTATAATGGGGGGGTCCCTTCACTTGAAGGGTTTCCCCTGGTTCCTCTCTGTGGGTCTCGGGGAGGACCCCATTAATCCCTTGTGTCCCCTCAGGGCCTGGCACTGCAGCAGCAGGAGGGAGGGATGGCACCGCGGGGCCTCCCCAGCGGGGCTCAGTCCTTCCTGGCCCAGCAGCGCTTGGCCACGATCGCCCGGCGAGCGCGGATCCCTCACGGCCGGGTTCCCTCCAGCTGAGGGGGCGTCCCCCCCACCCCACCCCCAAATCCCTCAGACTCAAGGGGGGCCCCCAGACACCCCCGGAGTTTTGGGGGAGCCCCCAAACACCCCCTGACCGAGGGGGTCCCCCTCACTCTGGGCTGGTCCCATTTCAGACACTACGAGCCTGAGCTCCCCACCTTGTTTTGGGGGGCCTGGACCTTGCCCCCCTCCCTTTTGGGGGGGGCTTTTAGCACTTCTATTTTTGTAGCCTATTTCAGGGGGGTCTTGTGTTTGTTACCCCCATAAAATGTTCCAATAAAGTCTCAGGACTCAGCAATGGAGGTTTGTTATGGGGGGCTTGTATGGGGCTGAGCTGTGGGTGGGGGGTGTTTTGGGGGTCTCTGTCTTAAACCATAGGTGGTGGGGGGTGAGCACCCTACAAATTACTTTAAATTTTGCCCTTTTTTCCTCACGTTTCCTGCCCTTTTTCACTCAGGTTTCCACATTTTTCTCCTCAGGTTTCCCGCCCTTTTCCCCCCCTCACGTTTCCCGCCCTTTTCCTCCCCTCACGCTTCCCGCCCTTTTCCCCCCCTCACGTTTCCCGCCCTTTTCCTCCCCTCACGCTTCCCGCCCTTTTCTCCCCTCAGGTTTCCCGCCCTTTTCTCCCTTCACCTTTCCCGCCCTTTTTCTCCCCTCACCTTTCCCGCCCTTTTTCCCCCCTCACGTTTCCCGCCCTTTTCCCCCCTCATGTTTCCCGCCCTTTTCCTCCCCTCACGCTTCCCGCCCTTTTCTCCCCTCACCTTTCCCGCCCTTTTTCTCCCCTCACCTTTCCTGCCCTTTTCTCCCCTCACCTTTCCTGCCCTTTTCCTCCCCTCACACTTCCCGCCCTTTTCTCCCCTCACGCTTCCCTCCCTTTTCTCCCCTCACGTTTCCCACCCTTTTCCCCCCTCACCTTTCCTGCCCTTTTCCCCCCTCACGTTTCCCGCCCTTTTCCTCCCCTCACACTTCCCGCCCTTTTCTCCCTTCATGCTTCCCGCCCTTTTCCTCCCCTCACGCTTCCCGCCCTTTTCCTCCCCTCACGCTTCCCGCCCTTTTCCCCCCTCACCTTTCCTGCCCTTTTCCCCCCTCACGTTTCCCGCCCTTTTCTCCCCTCACCTTTCCCTCCCTTTTCCCCCCTCACGTTTCCCGCCCTTTTCTCCCCTCACCTTTCCCTCCCTTTTCCCCCCTCACGTTTCCCGCCCTTTTCCTCCCCTCACCTTTCCCGCCCTTTTCCTCCCCTCACCTTTCCCGCCCTTTTCCCCCCTCACGTTTCCCGCCCTTTTCTCCCCTCACCTTTCCCGCCCTTTTCCCCCCTCACCTTTCCCTCCCTTTTCCCCCCTCACGTTTCCCGCCCTTTTCTCCCCTCACATTTCCCGCCCTTTTTCTCCCCTCACGTTTCCTGCTCTTTTCTCCCCTCACATTTCCCGCCCTTTCCTCTCATAATTAAGGAAACCTCTCTAGTTAAACCCTTAAAATGATGAAAAAGGGGTTTTCCCCCCCTCAATTTAACCCTTAAAAAGGGCTTCCCACTATATTTAGACCTCTAAAATGATGGGTAAAGAGGCTCTCCCCCCCCAAATTAAAACCTAAAAATGGTGAAAAACGTGGTGTTTCCCTCAATTTAAATCCTTAAAATTGAGGGGCCTGCCTCATTTTAAATTTTTTAAGAGGAATTGCCCCTCAGTTGAACCTCCCAAGAGGTTTCCTCCTCCTATCACTGGTTTTCCCTCACGGAACACCATTTCTGGGGCTTTTTGACACCATTTTCCCCATAAAGTCCCTTAAAAGAGAGGGCCCCCCTCGATGGAACTCTTAAATCGGCCCATAAAGGGGCTCCTCTCAATTTAAACCCTTAGAAATGAGGGAAAACACAGATTCCGCCTCAATTTAGCCATTTAAACAATGAAAAAGTTAGATTTGCCCTCAACTGAAACCTTAAATTAACAGAAAAAGGGGATTCCCTGTCAATTAAACCTCTTCAAATCACCGAAGAAGCAGGCTTTTCCTTCCATTTAAACCCTTAAAATCGTGGAAAAAACTGTTTCCCTTCAATTTAATCCCTTAAACCCGCAGATAAAAGGCAGCGCAGCGATCCTCAGGGTTTTGGGAGGGGTTTTTAACTCCGCCGCCACCTTCGGAGCGGGCGCAGCCGCGGCTTCGGGCGGGCTCTGCGCAGGCTCAGAAGGGCGGGGCGGGGCGGCGGAAGCGCGTCAGGCGCGGGCGGAAGCGCGTCAGGCGCGGGCGGAAGCGGCCGGGACGGGCGGGTGCCGGAGGGTCGCGGCGGCCGCGCCATGGTGGATTACAGCGTGTGGGACCACATCGAGGTCTCGGACGACGAGGACGAGACTCACCCTAACATCGACACCGCCAGTCTCTTCCGATGGCGGCACCAGGTGCGGCTCGGGCGACCCGCGCCACCCCGCAGGCCTGGCACTCCCCGGGAGGCCCGTTCTCATGGCGACCGGCCCCGGGATTCCCAGAGGGAATGGGAAGGGGAAGGGGAAGGGAGGGAGGATGTTTTCTTGTTCCCGCCGTAGTCAGTCCCTGGGACCTCCCTGTGCTCCCCCTGTGCCCACAGGGTCGGCCCCGGGATCGCCACGGGCAAGGGCAAGGAGCGGGGTTTGTTCTGTTCCCATCGCAGCCAGCTCCAGCACCCCCCGTGGGGTGGGGGCTTCTCTTTTCGCACAGGATCAGCCCCCCTGTTCCCATAGGATTGACCCAGAACACCCCCAGGGGCAGCGGGCTCCCCGTATTCCCGTAGGATCATCCCTGGAACCCCCACTGGGCGAGTTCCCCCGCCCCTGGGGTGGCCCCGGCACAGCCCCTTCCCCGTTCCTGCTCCGTTCCTGCTCCGTTCCCCCAATCCCTGCGCTGTCCGGGGCCTTCTCGCTCCCTCGGGAAGCACTTTGAGGGGCACAGACCTCTCTCAGCTTCCCGGGCTGACCCGTGGTGGCATTTTTAATGGCTCGGAGCGAATCCTCGGGGTCAGAGTCACCCCCAATTTTCCCGTGGAAAAGCTGTCGTTCCCTCCCGGTTCCAGCAAAACATTCCGGAGCTGTGCGGGAAGGCTCCGCTTTTCCCCTCAGGCGAGGGAAATTCGGGGTTGTTGCCTCCCCGTGCAAGTCTGGTTTTGAGATTAAATCCTCCGGTTTTGGTTCTTTGGAGCGTTCGGGGCATTTCCTTGTGGGAATCGGTGGCTCCCAGCGTGATCCCAGTCACTCCCAGTTTAATCCTAGTATATCTCAGTTTAATCCCAGTCGCTCCCAGGGTGATCCCAGTCACTCCCAGTATCTCCCAGTCGCTCCCAGTATATCCCGCATTCCCGAGGGATAACGGATCCAGGGGAGCCCGTGGGGCACCTTGGAGCGCCGGGAACGACGCGTTAACGATGGCCCGGCTCCGTTTGTGCCGTGTTTGCCGCCGTGCCCCGCTCAGGCCCGCGTGGAGCGGATGGAGCAGTTCCAGAAGGAGAAGGAGGAGCTGGATAAAGGCTGCCGGGAGTGCAAACGGAAACTCGCCGAGTGCCAGAAGAAAATGAAGGAGCTGGAAGTGGCGGACCCGGAGAGTGGGAAAGGGGAGCTGGAGAAGCTCCAGGCCGAGGCCCAGCAGCTGCGAAACGAGGAGAAGAGCTGGGAGAACAAGCTGGAGGAGCTGCGGAAGAAGGAGAAGAACATGCCCTGGAACGTGGACACGCTCAGCAAGGATGGCTTCAGCAAGGTGGGGTCGGGGGAGCCCCCTCTGCGTCCCCTCTGATCCCCTGCGGGTCCCCCCTCAACCGTTCCCCGTTTCCTTCGGCTTCCCAGAGCGTTTTCAACGTGAAACCTGAGGAGAAGGAGGAGACGGAGGAGCAGAAGGAGAAGAAACACAAAACCTTCGTGGAGCGATACGAGAAGCAGATTAAACACTTCGGTGAGGGTTTGGGGGGGGGCTTAGGGAGCTGGGAGCAGATTTTTGGGGTTCTCCAGGCTTGGGAACATCCTCCTGTGTCGGGATCAGCTGGGAATCCTCTGGCTCTGCTGAAAAATTGAGGATTTTAGGCGTTTTTCCCATTTTCTTTCCCCCTTGTTGAAGCACAGTTTGGGGGGGTTTGAGTAAACCTGGGCACGAGTCGCTCCTCTTTCTCCCCCACCGTTTTCCTGATGAAGTTTAGCGTTCTCAGGAGCGGGAAACCTCCCCGTTTCCCTGTTTTCAGGGATGCTGAGGCGTTGGGATGACAGCCAGAAATACCTCTCGGATAACCCCCACCTGGTCTGCGAGGAGACAGCCAACTACCTGGTCATCTGGTGCATCGATCTGGAGGTGGAAGAGGTGAGGAATCGGGATGAAATCCCCTTTTTCCAGGCTGGAATTGCCTTGTGCTCACCTCACTGGGCTTTTTCCCGTTTTTTCCTGCCAGAAAAACGAGGGAATTGGGGAATTACAAAGGAGATGAGGTGGGGGAAGATCCTTAAAATCGTCCTTAAAATCATCCCATCGAAGCAGCTGCTCCTTCTTTAGGGAGAGGGGTTCGCCCCCAGACCCCCCTCCTGCAGCTCCGGGGTTTTTTTGGGATGAGGGACCCGTCACTGGCCACAAAACCAGGGAATTTGGGATGAAAAAAAAAACCCTTTAAGACCACCCAGCCTCATCCCATTGACCTCACCACACCCATCCAGCCCCTGGAGGGATTCCCTCACCTGAATCGTTTCTCCCACCAAGAAGAAGGGATTTGGGATGAGTGGGGAACGGGGGGATTTGGGGGGATTTGGGGGATTTTCCACCCCGTTTTCCTGCCCCTCGCAGAAGCACGCGCTGATGGAGCAGGTGGCCCACCAGACCATCGTCATGCAGTTCATCCTGGAGCTGGCCAAGAGCCTCAAGGTGGACCCCAGGGCTTGTTTCCGGCAGTTTTTCACCAAAATTAAGGTAAAAACCCCACCTGGACACCCCAAAATCCCCTGTGGGCCGAGTGGAGCCCCACTTCTCACTGGTTTAGCCTCAAAATTTTTCACTTTTCTTGAGGTTTGACCCAGGGGGATCTGGCTCAGGGGTTTGGGGATTGGAAATGGGGGTTTGGGGATTGGAATTGGGGGTTTGGGAGTGGAATTGGGGATTTAGGGGTGGAAATGGAGGTTTGGGGATTGGAATTGGGGATTTAGGGGTGGAAATGGGGCTTCAGAGGGTGGAAATGGGGGTTTGGGATTGGAATTGGGGATTTGAGATTGGAATTGGGGCTTCAGAGGGTGGAAATGGGGATTTCGGATTGGAATTGGGGGTTTGGGAGTGGAATTGAGGATGTAGGGGTGGAAATGGGGATTTGGGGAGTGGAATTGGGGATTTGGGAGTGGAATTGGGGCTTCAGAGGGTGGAAATGGGGATTTGGGAGTGGAATTGGGGATTTAGGGGTGGAATTGGGGGTTTGGGAGTGGAATTGGGGCTTCAGAGGGGGGAAATGGGGATTTGGGATTGGAATTGGGGATCAGGGATGGCAATGGGGTTTCAAAAGCAGGCAAATGGAGTCCAGGGACTACAAATGGGGGTTCACACCTTCCCCCCACGGCACAACTCGCCCCCAATTCCCCCTCCTTTACCCCCAAACCCTGCCCTCCTCCCCCCCAACTCTCCGCGAGCTTCCCGGCACCGCGGGACGAGACGGAGCCGGGAGGAGCTCGGGGCTGGGAATTTGGGGGTCCGAGCCCCCCTGAGCCCCCTCTGTTGCCATCAGACAGCGGATCAGCACTACCTGGAGGGCTTCACGGAGGAGCTGGAGGCCTTCAAGGAGCGGGTCCGGGGCCGGGCCCGGGCGCGGCTGGAAAAGGCCCTGCGGGAGTACGAGGAGGAGGAGCGGCAGAAACGCCTCGGGCCTGGCGGCCTCGACCCCGTGGACGTCTACGAGTCCCTGCCCGCCGTGAGTGGCCTGGTTTGGGGTGAAATCCCCCAGTTTTGGGGCCCCTCGTGAGCTTTGGTCATTCCCAGCGCGATCCCACAAATCCCTGCCCGCCATGAGTGGCCAGGTTTGGGGTGAAATCCCCCACTTTTGGAATGTTTTGGGACCCCTCATAAGACTCAGTAACTCCCAGTCATTCCCAGCGCGATCCCATAAATCCCTGCCCTCTGTGAATGGCCGGGCTTGGGGTGAAATCCCCCGGTTTTGGGGTGTTTTGGGGCCCCTTGTGAGCTTCGGTCATTTCCAGCGCGATCCCACAAATCCCTGCTCCCTCTGAGTGGCTGGGTTTGGGGTGAAATCCCCCGGTTTTGGGGCGTTTTGGAGCCCTCATAAGACTCAGTAACTCCCAGTCGTTCCCAGTGCGATCCCACAAATCCCTGCCCCCTGTGAGTGGCCGGGTTTGGGGTGAAATCCCCCAGTTTTGGGGCCCCTCGTGAGGTTTGGTCGTTCCCAGCGCGATCCCACAAATCCCTGCCCTCCTCTGAGTGGCTTTTGGGGCTAAAACCCTGAAATTTGGAGTGTTGGGGGTGTGGGGGCTCCTCGTGGGATTCGATTGCTCCCCGTGCAAGTCTGGTTTTGAGGTTAAATCCTCCGGTTTTGGTTCTTTGGAGCGTTCGGGGCATTTCCTTGTGGGAATCGGTGGCTCCCAGCGTGATCCCAGTCACTCCCAGCGTGATCCCAGTCGCTCCCAGTTTAATCCCAGTTGCTTCCAGTATCTCCCAGTCGCTCCCAGTATCTCCCAGTCGCTCCCAGTATCCCCCAGTCGCTCCCAGCACCGCTAACCAAGTCCCTGGGCCCGGCAGGAGCTGCAGAAATGCTTCGATGTCAAAGACGTTCAGATGCTGCAGGACACAATCAGCAAAATGGACCCAACCGTGAGTTTGCGCCCCAAAAACCTCTCGGGGGGGTCCCCAAATCCCTCAGGGGGGACCCAAACACCTCGGGATGGGCCCCAAATCCCTTGGGGGGGGATCCCCAAATCCCTCAGGGGGATCCCCAAACCCTTCTGGGGGACCCAATTCCCTCGAGGAGTCCCCAAATCCCTCAGGGGAGTCCCCAAACCCCTTAGGGGGATCCCAAATCCCTCAGGGGGGACCCAAATCCCTAAGGAGGGTCCCCAAATCCCTCAGGGGGGTCCCCAAACCCTTCTGGGGAGTTTCCAAATTCCTCAGGGGGGACCCAAATCCCTTGGAGTGTGTCCCCAGATCCCTCAGGGGGTCCCCAAACCCTTTGGGGAGTTCCCAAATTCCTCAGGGGGTTCCCAAACCCATCAAGGGGGGACCCAAATCCCTCAGGGAGGTCCCCAAACACCTCGGGGGGTCCCCAAACCCCTTGGGGAGTTCCCAAATCCCTCGGAGCCTGTCCCCAGATCCCTCAGGGGGTCCCCAAACCCCTCAGGGGGATCCCCAAACCCCTCAGGGGGTCCCCAAACCCCTCAGGGGGATCCCCAAACCCCTCAGGGGGGTCCCCAAACCCTTCGGGGAGCCCCCAAACCCCTCAGGGGGGTCCCCAAACCCTTCGGGGAGCCCCCAGCCCCCTCCCTGAGCGCGTTCCCGTCCCGCAGGAGGCCAAGTACCACATGCAGCGCTGCATCGACTCAGGGCTCTGGGTGCCCAACGCCAAGGGGGGGGACGGGGCGGAGAAGGGCGCCGGGGAGGCCGTGTACGAGGAGATCCAGAGGGAGAACGGCGCCGAGGACAAGGACAAGCCCTGATCCCCGACCCCGGGCTGCAGGAAACGAGGGGAAAAAAGGCGAAAAAGGTCAATTAAAAAAAAAAACGAACCAACCCCACACGCCCCGTGGGAGAAGCAGCAAAAGCGGGCGGGGAGGGGTCGTGCCCCCCCTCCCCCCTTCCTCCTCCTCCTCCTCCTCACCCCTTCCCCTCCCCCCTCACGCCCCTCCCCGCGCTTTTCACGCCGTGGAGACTTTGGGAGGTTGTTGGAGCCCCCCCCTCACACCCCCCGTCCTCGGCACCCCCCGGTCCGGGATCGGGGGGGGGGTCCGTGGGTTTTTGGGGAGGCTGGGGGGGGGTCAGAGCCATGGTGCCGGAGCGGAGAATAAAGAGATCGGAGAAGCTGAGCGTGGAGTGGGGCTCTGGGGCCGTTTTGGGAATGGGGTGGGGGGCGGGCGACGAACTGGAGGGGCCGGGGGCTGTGACCCCCCCACCCCCATCGTGCCAGCCCCTCCCCCTGATGGGGCTGGGCCCAGATGTGGCCGTGTCTCCATCCAGATGTGGCGCCAGCTTGGATCCCGGTCCAGCTGTGCCCGTGGCTTTGGGTCCAGCTGTGCCCCTTCCAGCACCCCTCATTCCGGATCCAGCTGTGCCACTTCCAGCAGCCCCCATTCCAGATCCAGCTGTGCCCGTGGCTTTGGGTCCAGCTGTGCCCTTTCCAGCACCCCTCATTTTGGATCTAGCTGTGACCCCCCCCCCATTCCAGATCCAGCTGTGCCCATGGCTTTGGATCCAGCTGTGCCCCCTCCCCTTTCAGATCCAGCTGTGCCCCCCCATTCCGGATCCAGCTGTGCCCCCTCCCCCATTCTGGATCCAGCTGTGCCCCCTCCATTCTGGATTCAGCTGTGCCCCCTCCCCCATTCTGGATCCAGCTGTGCTCCCCCTTTCAGATCCAGCTGTGCCCCCTCCCCCATTCCAGATCCAGCTGTTCCCCCCCCAATTCCAGATCCAGCTGTGCCCATGGCTTTGGGTCCAGCGGTGCCCCTTCCAGCACCCCTAATTTTGGATCCAGCTGTTCCCCCCCATTCCGGATCCAGCTGTGCCCCCTCCCCCATTCCGGATCCAGCTGTTCCCCCCCCCATTCTGGATCCAGCTGTTCCCCCGCCATTCCGGATCCAGCTGTGCCTGCCCCCATTCCGGATCCAGCTGTTCCCCCCATTCCAGATCCAGCTGTGCCCCCTCCCCCATTCCGGATCCAGCTGTTCCCCCCATTCCGGATCCAGCTGTGCCCCCTCCCCCATTCCGGATCCAGCTGTTCCCCCCATTCCGGATCCAGCTGTTGCCCCCCTCCCCCATTCCGGATCCAGCTGTGCCCCCTCAAGCCCCGCCCCCTCAAGGCCCCGCCCCCTCCCGCCCCTCAGCCAATCAGATCGTTTCTCATCGCGCGGCCCCACCCATGAGGCGCAGGCGCGTGGGCGTGGCCTGGCCGCGTTGCGGGCCAATGGCAGCGCGCGTCTCTCCGGGCCAATGGGAGGCGGCGGCTCTGCGGGGCGGAGGGAGCCGGAGCGGCGGCCGGGCCGGGGCCGGTACCAACGGGGGGAACCGGGGGGGGGGGGTCGGTACCAACACAGGGAGGGGGACAGGGCCCGGGGACAACCGGGGGACAACGGGGGGCTGATGCCAACCGGGGAGGGGGGACAGGGGTCGGTTCCAACCGGGGGGAGGGCGGGACCAACCGGGGGGGGCCCGGAACCAACCCTGTGAGGGGACGGGGCCGGTACCAAGCGGAGCGGGGGGGAGGGAGGGGACGGGCCTCGGTACTGAGTGGGGGTGTGGGGGGAAAAACCTCTTCTGAGAGTGTGAAATGGGTCAAAATCCACCCCAAGATGGGTCTAAATTTCAGCTTGAAGTGGGTCAAAATCTACTCTGAAACGGGTGAAAGTTTCGTCTTGAAGTGGGTCAGAAATCCATTCCAAAATGGGTCAAAATCCACCCTGGAATGGGTCAGAAATTCACCCCCAAGCGGGTCAAAATCCACCCCAAGATGGGTCAAAATCTACCCTGGAATGGATCAGAAATTCACCCCCAAGTGGGTTAAAAATCCACCCTCAAGTGGGTCAAAATCCACCCCAAAATGGGTCAGAATCCACCCTGGAATGGGTCAGAAATTCACCCCCAAGCGGGTCAAAATCCACCCCAAGATGGGTCAAAATCTACCCTGGAATGGATCAGAAATTCACCCCCAAGTGGGTTAAAAATCCACCCCCAAGTGGGTCAAAATCCACCCCAAAATGGGTCAAAATCCACTCCAGAACGGATCTAAATCCGTCCTGACACGAATCTAAATCCACCTCAAAAAGGGTCCAAATTCCACCCTGAGACGGGTCCGAAATCCCTCCTGAAAATCCCCAAATCCACCACGAAACGCCTCCAAAATCCATCTGGGAACGAGCTGGGAATGCCTCCAAAATCCACCCTTTTCCCCCCAAAAAAAAACCCTCAGAATTTGCTCCGTCCCATCTCCCTCATCCCCATCCCTCCACTGTCACTGGGCCGAACTGGTTTCACTGGGATTTCTCTGGATGGAAGAGGCGGGAAGCGGATCCAGGAGATCCCGACCCCTTTCCCGCTGCTTCCCCCTTTTCCCCCCTGGTGCATCCCAGGCTCTGGGAGCCTCGGGAATTCCATTCCGGAGCCTCATCCCTGCTTTTCCCCCCTCGGGAAGGCGCCGCCATGCCGCTGTGCCAGCGCGGGGTGAAGGCCGAGGCCGAAGGCTGCGGATTCCCGGCCGGCTCCGGGGTCAAGGTGTTCCTGCACTGGAGCGGGGATGAGGAGCGGGAACGCTGCCGGGTTTATTCCCAAGGATCCCTCAGCGCCGAGGAAATCTGCATCGACCTCTCCCGCAGGATCGGTGAGCGGCGGTCCCGGTTTGCCGAAGGATTCCCGGTTTTCTGAAGGATTCCCGGTTTGCTGAGGGATTCCCGGTTTGCCAAGGGATTCCCAGTTTTCTGAGGGATTCCCGGTTTGCTGTGGGATTCCCGGTTCTCTGATGGATTCCCGGTTTGCTGAGGGATTCCCGGTTTGCCAAGGGATTCCCGGTTTGCTGTGGGATTCCCGGTTCTCTGATGGATTCCCGGTTTGCCGAGGGATTCCCGGTTTGCTGAGGGATTCCCGGTTTGCCAAGGGATTCCCGGTTTGCTGATGGATTCCCGGTTTGCCGAGGGATTCCCGGTTTGCTGTGGGATTCCTGGTTCTCTGATGGATTCCCGGTTCTCTGATGGATTCCCGGTTTGCTGAGGGATTCCCGGTTTGCTGAAGGATTCCCGGTTTGCCGAGGGATTCCCGGTTTTCTGAGGGGTTCCCGGTTTGCTGCGGGATTCCCGGTTTTCTGAGGGATTCCTGGTTTGCCGAGGGATTCCCGGTTTGCCGAGGGATTCCCGGTTTTCTGAGGGATTCCCAGTTTGCCGAGGGATTCCCGGTTTGCCGAGGGATTCCCCAGTTTTCTGATGGATTCCTGGTTTTCTGAAGGATTCCTGGTTTGCTGAAGGATTCCCAGTTTGCCGAGGGATTCCCCGGTTTTCTGATGGATTCCCGGTTTTCTGAGGGATTCCCGGTTTGCCGAGGGATTCCCCGGTTTGCCGAGGGATTTCCAGTTTTCTGAGGGACAGGGAATGGGGCAGGGGGGTTCCCACTGCGTCCTGCCCCGAGGCTGAGGAATTCCCGAGAACACCAGATTTTCTGAGGAAAACACCAGGAATTCCCAGGGAACACCAGGAATTCCCAAAGAAAACACCAGGAATTCCCAGGGAAAGTCAGATTTTCCAGGGAAAACACCAGGAATTCCCAGGGAGCACCAGATCCCGACTGGATTCCTTCCCAAGGCTGAGAAATTCCCAGGTTTCTGATCCCCAGGGCTTTCTTGGGAATAAAACCCACTGGATTTTGTGGTTTGGTTTATTTTTTGGGAATAAAAACCTGCCGAGTTCGGGTTTACCGGGAATGAAACTGGCTGGGCTTGGGCTCGTTGGGAATTAAAGCAGCCGGAATTTTGCTCCTTGGGAATTAAACCAGCCGAGTTCCGGTCCCTTGGGAACAAAACCCCCTCTGGAATTCCGGTTTTTCTGGGAATACCCCCTCATCCCAGCTGCCCTTTCCCGCTTTTCGGGACTCTCTGGGCTTTATTTTTTTTTTCCCCCTCCCGAGGGGGTTTTTTTTGGGAAAACGGGGTGGGGGTTTTTTTTCCCCCCCATGGAAGATGGGATCTGTGGCATTCCCGGCAGGAATTACCCCGCTCTGCTACAGCCTCTTCGCCCTCTACGACCCCCAGAGCCGGATCTGGCTCCCGCCCAACCACCAGTTCCACATCGGGAAGGACACCAGCGTCAACCTGATCTTCAGGATGAGGTGAGGCCCCCTCCCGTGCCCATTCCCATTCCCAACCCCATCCCTGTGGGTGGAATCGGGGCAAAACCCTTGGGAAAGCTCTCCCAGCAGTGTGGAAAAATCCCTGTCCTTATTCCCGCTCTTCCTCAGTCTCCTCCTCCCAGCGTGGGGACTTCCCAACAGCGGCTCTTCCAAAGGGTTTTGGGAGCGCCAGGGATCCTAAAAAGGGATGGGAAAAGGTTGAAATGATCCCGTTCCAGGCTGGAGGAGGCTGCTGCCCTTCATTCCCGGTTCGGATTCGTTCCCTGTGCTCACATCCCGTTTGTTTTAGGAATGTGGCTGATTCCTCTGTGCTTCCAAGACGTTTTATTCCTTAAAAAAAAAAAACAAACCCAAATCCACCGATTCCAGCCCGGAATGTGACTCCCAGCCCCTCTCCTCCTTTCCTCTTCCCATTCCAGGTATTATTTCCGGAACTGGCACGGCATGAACGACAAGGAGCCGGCGGTTTTCCGGAATGTGCCGCGCCCGGGGGATTCTCCCGAGGAGAAACCCCCTGGAGGAGCTTTACTGGACAGATCCTCCTTCGAGTACCTGTTTGAGCAGGTGACGGGGCTGGATTGGGAAAAAATGGGATTGATTTCCTTCAATCCAGCTGGATTTGGGAAAAACCGGGATGATTCCCCTCAATCCAGTCGGATTTGGGGAAAAAATGGGATTGATTTCCTTCAATCCGGCCGGATTTGGGAAAAACCGGGATGATTCCCCTCAATACGGCTGGATTTGGGGAAAAAATGGGATTGATTTCCCTCAATCCATCTGGATTTGGGAAAAACCGGGATTGATTTCCCTCAATCCAGCTGGATTTGGGAAAAACCGGGATTGATTCCCCTCAATACGGCTGGATTTGGGGAAAAAATGGGATTGATTTCCCTCAATCCAGCTGGATTTGGGGAAAAAATGGGATTGATTTCCCTCAATCCAGCTGGATTTGGGAAAAACCGGGATGATTTTCCTCAATCCAGCCGGATTTGGGAAAAAATGGGATTAATTTCCTTCAATCCAGCTGGATTTGGGAAAAACCGGGATTGATTTCCCTCAATCCGGCTGGATTTGGGAAAAACCAGGATTGATTCCCCTCAATCCACCCGGATTTGGCTCAGGATCCCTTTTTCCGCCCCCAGGGGTTTATTTAGGGATTAACACCCCCCTGAGTCTTCCCTTTGGAAAGCTTTGATCCCGCTGGGATTGGGGTGGGATCCCGTAATTCCACGGGATCATTTTTTAACCTTTTAAGGGGAATTTGATTCCTTTTAAATTTAAAAAAACCAAACCCCAAAACCCCCAAGGAAAGGAAATGAGCTCGGGGCTGATTTTCCCCCCCCGATTTTTGGCCAGGGGAAATTCGAGTTCATCAACGACGTCGCGTCCCTGAAGGATTTCCAGAGCGAGCCAGAGATCCAGAGGTTCAAGAACGAAAGTTTGGGAATGGCCGTGCTGCACCTCTCCCACATCGCCATCAAGAAGGGCATTTCCCTGGAGGAGGTGGCCAGGAAGTACAGGTGAAATTCCCGCTTTTCCAGAGGCGTTTCTCCCCGCTTTTCCCCTTTTCCTTCCTCGTTTCCCTCGCTCCGGGGAAGCCGCGTTTCCTCCCTCGCCACCGGCGCGTCCCGACCTCTTCCCAGCCGAGGTTTTCCAAGGGTTTTCCAAGGGTTTTCCAAGGGTTTTGTGGGTGGTTTATTCCAAGGGTTTCCTCAGAGTTTTCCAAGGGTTTTCTGGGTGGTTTATTCCAAGGTTTTTCTCAGTTTTCCAAGGGTTTTCCGGGAATTTTTAGAAGGTTTTCCAAGGGTTTTCTGGGTGTTTTATTCCAAGGGTTTCCTCAGAGTTTTCCAAGGGATTTCTGGATGGTTTATTCCAAGGCTTCCTCAGAGTTTTCCAAGGGTTTTCTGGGAATTTTTAGAAGGTTTTCCAAGGCTTTTCTGGGTGGTTTATTCCAAGGGTTTCCTCAGTTTGCCAAGGGTTTTCCAAGAATTTTTGGAGGGTTTTCCAAGGCTTTTCTGGGTGGTTTATTCCAAGGGTTTCCTCAGAGTTTTCCAAGGGTTTTCCAAGGGCTTTCCAAGAACTTTTGGAGGGTTTTCCAAAGGTTTTCTGGGTGTTCTATTGCAGGGGTTTCCTCAGAGTTTTCCAAGGGTTTTCCGGGAATTTTTAGAAGGTTTTCCAAGGGTTTTCAGGGTGTTTTATTCCAAGGGTTTCCTCAGAGTTTTCCGAGGGTTTTCTGAGAGTTTTCCGAGGGTTTTTTGAGGTTTTTCCCGCCGTTTCTTGGCAGCTTCAAGGACTGCATCCCGCGCTCCTTCCGCCGCCAGATCCAGCAGAACAACTTCCTGACGCGCTTCCGGATGAAGAACGTCTTCCGCCGCTTCCTGCGGCACTTCCAGCGGCACACGGTGGCCGCCGGGAAGCTGTCGGAGCGGGACGTGATGTACAAGTACCTGGCCACCCTGGAACACCTGGCTCCCGGATTTGGGAGCGAGCTTTTCCCGGCGTTTTCCCTGGAAACGGCGTCCGAAGGGGAGAAGGGGCCGCTCTGCGCCAACGGGAGCCGGGAGCGGCTGCCGATCCCGAGGGATTTTCCGGTCACTCACCACGTCCTGGTCACCGGCACCGGAGGGATCCAGTGGCGGCCGGTGGCCGGAGAGGTGGGTTGGGATGAGGTGGTTTTGGGATGAGCCATTCCCGACCCAAATCCCGTTTTTTTTCCCCTCGGTTTGCGGTGCTGGGGCGCTCTGAGCGTTCCTCGAGTTCTTTTTCCAGTTCCTCCCAGTTTGCCTGGAGCCTTTCCCAGCATTCCCATCCAAATCCATTCCCACACCATCTCCTTCTCCTCGGCTTGTGCATCCCCAGACACCCCAGAACCCCCAATCCCACCCCAAAACCCCCCAAATCCATGTGGGGTCACCCCAAATCCCACCTGATCCCAAAGCTCCATCCACAGACACCCCAAAACCCCCCAAATCCATGTGGGATCACCCCAAATCCCACCTGATCCCAAAGCTCTATCCACAGATACCCCAAAACCCCCAATCCCACCCCAAAACCCCCCAAATCCATGTGGGGTCACCCCAAATCCCACCTGATCCCAAAGCTCCATCCACAGACACCCCAAAACCCCCCAAATCCATGTGGGATCACCCCAAATCCCACCTGATCCCAAAACTCCATCCACAGACACCCCAAAACCCCCAAATCCACATGGGATCACCCCAAATCCCACCTGATCCCAAAGCTCCATCCACAGACACCCCAAAACCCCCAATCCCACCCCAAAACCCCCCAAATCCACGTGGGATCACCCCAAATCCCACCTGATCCCAAAGCCCCAATCCACCCCATCCCAACTTTGTGCTCCCACACTTCCCCTCAGCCTCCAGCTCATCCCAGTTTCCCCAGTACCCACCTCCCCACCCCAAACCCTTCCCAGTAGCAGGAAAAACCTGGAATTCTCCCCACAGAGCGTGGAAAACTTCTCCCAGCGTGGATATTTTGGGAGGAAAAGCGGGAATAAGGAGCCGGAGGCGCCGCCGGCCGAGCCCCAGTGGTGCCATTTCTGCGATTTCCGGGAAATCACGCACGTGGTGGTCAAGGATTCCAGGATCTGCATCCACCGGCAGGACAACGAGTGCCTGGTGGGTGGGGATGCATCCCTCGGATGTTGGGATCATGGAATTTTTCTTCCCGGATGGGGAAGAGGCAGCGCTGGGAGGAGTGAGGGTTTTTATGGGGGTTTTTGAGGTTTTTCCAAGGGTTTTCCAAGGGTTATCCAAGGGTTTTATGGGTGTTTTATTCCAAGGGTTTGCTGAGAGTTTTCCAAAGGTTTCCCAAGAGTTTTCCCAAAGGTTTTCCAGGGGTTTCCTGAGGGTTTTCCATGGGTTTCCTGAGGGTTTTCCACAGGTTTTATGAGGGTTTCCTGAGGGTTTTCCATGGGTTTTGTGAGGGTTTCCTGAGGGTTTTCCACAGGTTTTATGAGGGTTTCCTGAGGGTTTTCCACAGGTTTTATGAGGGTTTCCTGAGGGTTTTCCACGGGTTTTGCAAGGGTTTCCTGAGGGTTTTCCATGGGTTTCCTGAGGGTTTCCTGAGGGTTTTCCATGGGTTTTATGAGGGTTTTCTGAGGGTTTCCCGAGGCCTTTAAGAGCGGTTTTTTCCCAAGAGTTTTCCAGGGCTTTTCTGAGAGTTTTTTGAGGGTCTCCTGAGGGTTTCCCAGGAGTTTTCCGAGGACTTTCCGAGCGTTTCCTGCTCTCCTCCCCAGGAGGTGCAGCTGCCGTGCCCCGGCAGCGCGCTGTCCCTGGTGTCGCTGGTGGACGGATATTTCCGGCTGACGGCCGACTCCAGCCATTACCTGTGCCACGACGTGGCCCCGCCGCGGCTGCTGCTGAGCCTGCACCACGGCATCCACGGGCCCATGCAGTGAGTGCGGCTTCCCTGCGATCCCAGGGATCATCCGGGATCCTGGGGGATCATCCTGGATCCCTGGGGATCATCCCGGATCCCTGGGGATCATCCCGGAGCTGTTCCGCGTCCTTGGGGTGGTCCCTGGCTGTTTCATTTCCTTTGGGTTCATCCCGAGCCATTCTCTGTCCTCAGGGCTCATCCAGGTGTCCTTCAGATTCATCCCAAATCATTCCCTGTCCTCAGATTCATCTCAAATCATTCCCTGTCCTTGGGGCTCATCCAGGTGTCCTCAGGGCTCATCCCAAATCATTCCCTGTCCTCAGGGCTCATCCCAAATTATTCCCTGTCCTCAGGGCTCATCCAGGTGTCCTCAGGGCTCATCCCAAATCATTCCCTGTCCTCAGGGCTCATCTAGGTGTCCTCAGGGCTCATCCCAAATCATTCCATGTTCTCAAGGCTCATTCAGGTGTCCCTGGAGCTCTCCCAGAGCCATTCCATGTCCTTCAGATTCATCCCAAATCATTCCCTGTCCTTGGGGCTCATCCAGGTGTCCTTCAGATTCATCTCAAATCATTCCCTGTCCTCAGGGCTCATCCAGGTGTCCTCAGGGCTCATCCAGGTGTCCCTGGAGCTCTCCCAGAGCCATTCCATGTCCTTTAGATTCATCCCAAATCATTCTCTGTCCTCGGGGCTCATCCCAATTAATTTCTTTTCCTCAGGAGCTTATCCCAATCCATTCCCTGCCCTTGGGGCTCATCCCAATCCATCCCCTGCCCTCGGGGCTCATCCCAATCCATGCCCTCCCTCCCTTTTCCAGGGAGGAGTTCGTTTTTGCCAAGCTCCGCCGGGAAGAGCCGGAGGAAGGGCTCTACATCCTCCGCTGGAGCGTCCTGGATTTCAACCGGATGATCCTCTCCGTGCTCAAGAGGAGCCAGCAGCAGGTAGGGATGCGATTCCCAGCTCAGAATTCCCGGGAACTGCCAGCTCTGGGAGCTTTGTGCCTTCAACTCCTGCCTCGATCCCACTTTTCCAGGCTCCTGGAACGCCGGGAGCCTTCAAGTACCGGCAATTCCGGATCCAGAAGAAGGGGGATTCCTTCGTGCTGGAAGGCTGGGATCGGGAATTCCCGACCCTGCGGGAACTCCTGGATGTGCTCAAGGGCTGCACCCTCAAATCCGGCGAGGAAAACTTCACAGTGAAGAGGTGCTGCCCGCCCAAGCCGGGAGGTGAGGACAGGGATCATCCCTCGGGATCGGGAACGGCCGGAATTCCTGGGATTTTCGCTGCTCTGACTCCCGGGATTCACTGGGGGAGGTGGAGGGAATCCACTCTGCTTTCCTGGGATTCCCAGGGATGGATGGAGGGAGCCCTGCTTCCCTGGGATTCACCCTGGGAATGAAGGGACCAGCTCTGCTCTCCTGGCATTCTCAGGGAGCTCACGGGGTTCCCATTCCCTCTTTTCCCAGAGATCTCGGACCTGCTGATCACCAGGAAGGCGAAGGATAACGGGAAGCAGATCCTGAACCTCACCCAGCTCAGCTTCCACCAGATCCGCAAGAACGAGATCACGCAGGTGCTGCTTTCCCGGGATTTCCGCTGCTCTGGTCTCCTGGGATTCACTGGGGGAGGTGGAGGAATCCTCTCTGATTCCCAGGAATTTCACCGCTCTGATTCCTGGGATTCACTGGGGGAGGTGGAGGAATCCTCGCTGATTCCCGGGAATTTCACTGCTCTGGTTTCCTGGGATTCACTGGGGGAGGTGGAGGAATCCTCGCTGATTCCCGGGAATTTCACCGCTCTGGTTCCTGGGATTCACTGGGGGAGGTGGAGGAATCCTCGCTGATTCCCGGGAATTTCACTGCTCTGATTCCCAGGATTCACTGAGGGAGGTGGAGGAATCCTCGCTGATTCCCGGGAATTTCACCGCTCTGGTTCCTGGGATTCACTGGGGGAGGTGGAGGAATCCTCTCTGATTCCTGGGAATTTCACTGCTCTGATTCCCAGGATTCACTGGGGGAGGTGGAGGAATCCTCGCTGATTCCCGGGAATTTCACTGCTCTGATTCCCGGGATTCACTGGGGGAGGTGGAGGAATCCTCGCTGATTCCTGGGAATTTCACTGCTCTGATTCCCGGGATTCACTGGGGGAGGTGGAGGAATCCTCGCTGATTCCTGGGAATTTCACCACTCTGATTCCTGGGATTCACTGGGGGAGGTGGAGGAATCCTCGCTGATTCCTGGGAATTTCACTGCTCTGATTCCCGGGATTCACTGGGAGAGGTGGAGGAATCCTCTCTACTTTCCTGGGATTCTTGGGAATGGAGGGATCAGCTCTGCTTTCCTGGGATTCCCTCCAGATCCCAGGATGCTCCCACACCCCTGGCCCAGCCAGCGGGATGGATTTGCTGTTTCCTCCCTTCCCTTTCCAAGGAAAAAGGAGGGAAAAACCCCCACGGAAGCGGCTTTTTCCCACAGTGGGACGCAGAGGGAAGTTCCAGATGAGAATTCCCACATTCCCAAGGTCCAACAGCTCCCGTTTTTCCCCCTTTTCCCAGCGGGCCCACCTAGGCCAGGGCACCCACACCAACATCTACGACGGGGTCCTGAGCGTCTGCGGGAATTTCGGGAATTCCGGGAACGACGACGAGGCCGAGTATTTTTCCACGGAGCAGAACAACAACAACAGCCGGGAGCTGCACGTGGTGCTCAAAGTGCTGGATCCCAGCCACAGGGACATCGCCCTGGTGAGCCCTGCCCGGGATTTGGGGGAAAACATGGATTTGGGGGGGTGGGATAGGGATCCAAAAGGGCTGGAAGGTGGCCCCAGAAGGGCTGGAATGGGGATCCCAGGGCTGGAATGTGGCCACAAAAGGGCTGGAAAACGGATCTGGAAAGGGTGGGATGTGGCTCCAGAAAGGCTGGGATGTGGCTCCAAAAGGGCTGGGATGGGGCTCCAAAAGGGGCTGGGATGGAGCTCCAAAGGGGGCTGGAATTTGCCTCCCAAAGCCTGGGATGGGGCTCCAAAGGGGGCTGGGATGGGGATCCAAAGGGGCTGGGATGGGGCTCCAAAGGGGGCTGGAATTTGCCTCCCAAAGCCTGGGATGGGGCTCCAAAGGGGCTGGGATGGGGCTCCAAAAGGGCTGGGATGGGGCTCCCAAAGCCTGGGATGGGGCTCCCAAAGGGGCTGGGATGGGGCTCCAAAGGGGGCTGGAATTTGGCTCCAAAGGGGCTGGGATGGGGCTCCAAAAGGGGCTGGGATGGGGCTCCAAAAGGGGCTGGGATGGGGCTCCCAAAGCCTGGGATGGGGCTCCGAAAAGGGCTGGAATTTGGCTCCCAAAGCCTGGGATTTGGCTCCCAAAGCCTGGGATGGGGCTCCAAAAGCCTGGGATGGGGCTCCGAAAAGGGCTGGAATTTGGCTCCCAAAGCCTGGGATTTGGCTCCCAAAGCCTGGGATGGGGCTCCAAAAGCCTGGGATGGGGCTCCCAAAGCCTGGGATGGGGCTCCAAAAGGGGCTGGGATGGGGCTCCAAAAGGGCTGGGATGGGGCTCCAAAAGGGCTGGGATGGGGCTCCCAAAGCCTGGGATGGGGCTCCGAAAAGGGCTGGAATTTGGCTCCCAAAGCCTGGGATTTGGCTCCCAAAGCCTGGGATGGGGCTCCCGGGAGCTCTGCGGCCCCTCCGGAATGCCGGGATGCCCGTGCCATTCCCGCTGTCCCCGCAGGCGTTCTTCGAGAGCGCCAGCCTCATGTCCCAGGTGTCCCACGTGCACCTGGCCTTCGTGCACGGCGTCTGCGTCCGCGGCTCCGAGAGTAAGTGCGGAACATTCCCGGCCCCTTTTCCCGCCCGAATCCCGGGGGATCATCCCGGATTTTCCCCGCAGACATCATGGTGGAGGAGTTTGTGGAGCACGGGCCCCTGGATGTGCTGCTCCGCAAGGAGAAGGGCCGGATCTCCGTGGGGTGGAAAATCACCGTGGCCAAGCAGCTGGGAAGCGCCTTGAGCTACCTGGTAATTCCAGCTGGGAATTCTCGTGGATGTCCTGCAGTGCTTCCCCTCCATTTTCCAAGGAAATAACCCCATTTTGGGGATTATTCCGCCTTTCCTGCAGCCCATTCTCGCTCTTTCTTCCCCGTTCTGGGAATTCCAGTCCTCCACGGATTCATTTTGGGGCTGGGAAAAGCGAGGGATGGGGATGGGATTCTGAGCAGGGAGTTGGGAACGGGGCTGGAAAAGCCCTTTTTATCGTTTTATTCCCTGTTTTGGGTTGATTTCGGAGCAAAATCCCAAGACAGGAAGGTGAAATTCCAGCCAGGAATTCCAGCTTTTATATCCCAGAGGCTTCGCCTTGCCCTGTGGCATCGCTGGGATCTTTCTCAATTTTTTTTTTCCCAATATTCGCTTATTATTGGGAAACTGTTGGAATTTTTCATTGGAAAAATTATTATTGGAACATTTATTATGGGAAAATTATGGCGATTTTTTAATGGGGAAATTTATTACTGGTAAATTTATTATAGGAAAATTATTATGGGAAAAAAATTTTAGTGGGGAAATTTATTATTGGGAATTTTATTATCAGAAAACCGGAAAATATTCACGATAAATAAACAATAATAGATTTTTTTTTGGGGGGGGGGGGAGGGGGAAAAATTGAATTGGGGAAAAAAATTCCCAATTTTCCCTTTTCTCTCTGCTTTTCCCAGGAGGATAAGAACCTGGTGCATGGGAATGTGTGTGCCAAGAACATCCTGCTGGCCAGGAAAGGGCTGGAGGACGGATCCGTGCCCTTCGTGAAGCTCAGCGATCCCGGGGTCAGCTTCACGGTGCTCTCCCGGGAAGGTACGGGATCATCCCGGCCTGGAATGGGGCAGGGATGGATTTCCGGGGGGAAAGTCCAGGATCCCATCATTTTATATTAAATATCCCATGGTTTATACCTTTAATATCTCATGTTTTATACCTTTAATATCCCATATTTTTATGTTTAATATGCTATATTTTACACCTTTAATATTCCTTAGTTTTGTATTTAATACCCCACATTTTCCACCTCGAATAGCCCACATTTTACAGCCTTAATATCCCACATTTTTCTATTTAATATCCCACATTTTCCACCTTGAATATCCCACATTTTTCTATTTAATATCCCACATTTTCCACCTTGAATATCCCACATTTTTCTATTGAATATCCCACATTTTCCACCTCGAATATCCCACATTTTTCTATTGAATATCCCACATTTTCCATCTCGAATAGCCCACATTTTTCTGTTGAATATCCCACATTTTACACCTCGAATATCCCATACTTCTATACACGATATAAATACATAAAAATATTTCATTCCCACCCCATCCCAACACTTCTCCCGTGGGATCCTCCCCTCAGAACGCGTGGACAGAATTCCCTGGATCGCCCCGGAATGCGTCCGGGATATCGGGAACCTCACCACAGCCGCGGACAAGTGGAGTTTTGGGACAACACTCCTGGAAATCTGCTTCGACGCCGACGTCCCGCTGAAGGAGCGGACACCCTCCGAGGTGATTCCCGCTGTTTTCCTCATTCCTGCCTGGATTTGAAGGTTGGAGAGTGAGTTTTTTTGCTTCGGTTTTCCCGCAGAAGGAGCGTTTTTATGAGAAGAGGCACCGGCTGCCGGAGCCTTCCTGCCGGGAATTGGCCTCGCTGATCTCCCAGTGCCTCAATTACACCCCTGTGGAGCGTCCGTCCTTCCGGACCGTCCTGAGGGATCTCACCCGGCTCCAGCCGCACAGTGAGGGAAAATCCCGGGATTTTGTGGGGGAAAAGGGGCGTGAGGGGATCTCACCCGGCTCCAGCCGCACAGTGAGGGAAAATCCCGGGATTTTGTGGGGGAAAAGGGGCGTGAGGGGATCTCACCCGGCTCCAGCCGCGCCGTGAGGGAAAATCCCGGGGTTTTGTGGGGGAAAGGGGCGTGAGGGGAGCTCACCCGGCTCCAGCCGCACCGTGAAGGAAAATCCCGGGGTTTTGTGGGGGAAAGGGGCGTGAGGGATCTCACCCGGCTCCAGCCGCTCCGTGAGGGGCGGGAAGGGGAAAATCGCGGCATTTTGTGAGGGAAAGGGGGAAAATCCTGGGGTTTTGTGGGGAAAAGGGACGTGAGGGATCTCACCCGGCTCCAGCCTCTCTGTGAGGGGCGGTAAGGGGAAAATCGCGGGATTTTGTGAGAGAAAGGGGGAAAATCCTGGTGTTTTGTGGGGGAAAGGGGTGTGAGGGGTCTCACCCGGCTCCAGCCGCACCGTGAGGGAAAATCCTGGGGTTTTGTGGGGGAAAGGGGCGTGAGGGATCTCACCCGGCTCCAGCCGCTCCGTGAGGAGCGGGAAGGGGAAAATCGCGGCATTCTGTGGGGAAAAGGGGGAAAATCCTGGGGTTCTGTGGGGGAAAGGGGCGTGAGGGATCTCACCCGGCTCCAGCCTCTCTGTGAGGGGCGGGGAAGGGGAAAATCGCGGCATTTGTGAGGGAAAGGGGGAAAATCCCGGGGTTTTGTGGGGGAAAGGGGGAAAATCCTGCGGTTTTGTGGGGGAAAAGGGGCGTGAGGGATCTCACCCGGCTCCAGCCACACAGTGAGGGGATAGAAGGGGAAAATCGCTGCATTTTGTAAGGGAAAGGGGGGAAATCCTGGTGTTTTGTGGGGGAAAAGGGGCGTGAGGGATCTCACCCGGCTCCAGCCGCGCCGTGAGGGGCGGGAAGGGGGAAATCGCGGGATTTTGTAGGGGAAAAGGGGGAAAATCCTGGGGTTCTGTGGGGGAAAGGGGCGTGAGGGATCTCACCCGGCTCCAGCCGCACCGTGAGGGAAAATCCCGGTGTTTTGTGGGGGAAAAGGGGCGTGAGGGATCTCACCCGGCTCCAGCCGCGCCGTGAGGGGCGGGAAGGGGAAAATCGCGGCATTTTGTAGGGGAAAAGGGGGAAAATCCTGGGGTTCTGTGGGGGAAAGGGGCGTGAGGGATCTCACCCGGCTCCAGCCGCACCGTGAGGGAAAATCCCGGTGTTTTGTGGGGGAAAAGGGGCGTGAGGGATCTCACCCGGCTCCAGCCGCTCCGTGAGGGGCGGGAAGGGGAAAATCGCGGCATTTTATGGGGAAAAGGGGGAAAATCCTGGTGTTCTGTGGGGGAAAGGGGCGTGAGGGATCTCACCCGGCTCCAGCCGCTCCGTGAGGGGCGGGGAAGGAGGAAAATCCCGGGGTTTTGTGGGGGAAAAAGGAGCGTGAGGGGTCTCGCCCGGCTCCAGCCGCACCGCGAGGGAAAATCCTGGTGTTTTGTGGGGGAAAGGGGCGTGAGGGGATCTCACCCGGCTCCAGCCGCGCCGTGAGGGGCGGGAAAGGAGAAAAATCGCGGCATTTTGTGGGGAAAAATCCTGGGATTTTGTGGGGAAAGGGGCGTGAGGGATCTCACCCGGCTCCAGCCGCGCCGTGAGGGGCGGGAAGGGGAAAATTGCGGCATTTTGTGAGGGAAAGGGGGAAAATCCTGGGGTTTTGTGGGGGAAAGGGGTGTGAGGGATCTCACCCGGCTCCAGCCGCTCCGTGAGGGGCGGGAAAGGAGGAAAATCCCGGTGTTTTGTGGGGGAAAGGGGCGTGAGGGGATCTCACCCGACTCCAGCCGCTCCGTGAGGGGCGGGAAGGGGAAAATCGCGGCATTTTGTGGGGGAAAGGGGCGTGAGGGGATCTCACCCGACTCCAGCCGCTCCGTGAGGGGCGGGAAGGGGAAAATCGCGGCATTTTGTGGGGGAAAATCCCGGGGTTTTGTGGGGAAGAAGGAGCGTGAGGGATCTCACCCGGCTCCAGCCGCACCGTGAGGGAAATTCCCGGTGTTTTGTGGGGGAAAGGGGCGTGAGGGATCTCACCCGGCTCCAGCCGCGCCGTGAGGGGCGGGAAGGGGAAAATCGCGGCATTTTGTAGGGGAAAAGGGGGAAAATCCTGGGGTTCTGTGGGGGAAAGGGGCGTGAGGGATCTCACCCGGCTCCAGCCGCGCCGTGAGGGGCGGGGAAGCAGGAAAATCCCGGGGTTTTGTGGGGGAAAAGGGGTGTGAGGGATCTCACCCGGCTCCAGCCTCTCTGTGAGGGGCGGGAAGGGAAAAATCGCGGCATTTTGTGGGGGAAAGGGGGAAAATCCTGGGTTTTGTAGGGGAAAAGCGGGGAAATCGCGGCATTTTGTGAGGGAAAGGGGGAAAATCCTGGGTTTTGTAGGGGAAAAGCGGGGAAATCGCGGGATTTTGTGGGGGAAAAGGGAGATGAGGATCCTAGAGGCGTTGGGGATGTGGTGGTGGGGTAGGGGGAAGAAGGGGGAAAAGGCGGGGGGGAAAGAGGGATGAGGGGGGAAAGAGGGGAAAAAGGTAGGAAAAGGGAAGAAAAGAGAGGGAAAGGTTAAAAAAAGAGGGGGGAAGAGAGGAAAAAGTTAAAAAGGGAGAGGGAAAAGGAAGAAAAGGAAAAAGGTCGAGGGGAAAGAGGGCAAAAAAGGGGGAAAAAGGTAATAGAAAAGGCAAAAAGAGAGGGAAAAAAGGAAAACTCAAGGTCCTTCCCAGACCTCGTGGACATCACCTCGGTAAATCCCGACTTCCCCGTGTCGGATCCCACGGTCTTCCAGAAGCGGTACCTGAAGAAAATCCGGGAGCTGGGGGAGGTCAGTGGCGTCCTGAATTCCAGAATTCTGGGCCTGGGGAAGCTGGGAGAGCTCCTTTCCCTGTCTGGATCCAAAATTCCACATTTTAATCCCTATTTCCACTCTTCAACCCCTTTTCCCTGCTGATTTTGCCCTCCTCCATCCCCCAACTTTATTGCCCTCTCTGGATTCTCCCGGCACAGGGAAACCCCAAAACCTCCTTTCCATGGCCAAAAAAATTCCCAAAAAACTCCCTTGCAGGGCCACTTTGGGAAGGTGAGCCTGTGCTGCTACGACCCCACCAACGACGGCACCGGGGAGATGGTGGCAGTGAAATCCCTGAAATCCGGGAGCAGCCCCCAGCTCCTGAGCTCCTGGAAGAAGGAAATCCAGATCCTCAAGACCCTGTACCACGAGAACATCGTCAAGTACAAGGGGTGCTGCAGCGAGCAGGGTGAGGGAAAATCCCACGGGATTTTCCAGCTCCAGATCCGGTGTTTGGCCACAGAGAGGCTGAAAACCCCAATTCCCACATTTTTTGGTCGGGAATCGCTGTCCTGGAATGGATTTGGGGTTGTCCCCAAATTCCCATGAGGATGAGAGACATCAAGGGGGTCAGAGGGGGACATGGGACTCAATCCATGTGGGATTTTCCAGCTCCAGATCTGGTTGTTAGAGGCTAAAAAACCCCAATTCCCACATTTTTTGGTGGGAAATCTCCGTCCTGGCAGGGATTTGGGGGTTCTCAGGGTGGTCCCCACATTCCCAAGTGTTTTTTCCAGGGGACAAGGTGGTGCAGCTGATCATGGAATACGTCCCGCTCGGAAGCCTCCGGGAATTCCTGCCCAAGCACCCCCTGAGCCTGTCCCACCTCCTGCTCTTTGCCCAGCAGATCTGTGAGGTGAGCCCAAAATGGGGCTGGATCCCAAAAAAAAGGGATTATTCCAAAAAAACGGGTTTGAGCACCTCAAAAATGGGGGTTACGGCCCCAAAATGCGGCTGAATTCCCAAAGAAATGGGGTTGAACAGCTAAAAATGGGGGTTACGGCCCCAAAATGTGGCTGAATCACCAAAAAATTGGTGTTGGACCCTTTGGAAATGGGGCTGAATTCCCAAAAATGGGATTGAACACCTCAAAAATGGGGGTTACGCCCCCAAAATGTGGCTGAATTCCCAAAAAAAATAGGGATGAACCCCCCAGAAAACGGGACTGACACCTCAAAATGGGGCTTAATTCCCAAAAATGTGGCTGATTCCCCCCCCCAAAAAAAAGGGGGCTGAACCCCCCAAAAAACAGGACTGACACCTACAAATGAGGCTGAACTCCCCGAAATGGGATCGAATTCCCCCAAAACCAGGGATGAACCCTTCAAAAAATGGGATCGCCGCCCACAAAAGCGGCCGATCCCCAGAAAAAAAACCGAGCCAAACCCCCCCAAAATCCCTCCCAAAACAACTGAAACCACCCCAAAACCCCTCTCCAAACCTCCCAAACCCCGCTGCCATCCCATTTCCTCCGCCAGGGCATGGCCTACCTGCATTCCCTGCACTACATCCACCGGGACCTGGCAGCCCGGAACGTGCTGCTGGAGAACGAGCACGTGGTGAAGATCGGCGACTTCGGCCTGGCCAAGGCCGTGCCCGAGGGCCGCGAGTATTACCGGGTCCGGGAGGACGGCGACAGCCCCGTGTTCTGGTGAGGGCAGCCGGGATCCGCCGGGAACGGGGCCGGAAAGGGGGGAGGGAACGGGGCCGGGGAAGCGGCGGCTCCGAACTCGCGGCCGCTCGCAGGTACGCCCCGGAGTGCCTCAAGGAGTGCAAGTTCTACTACGCCTCGGACGTGTGGTCCTTCGGGGTGACGCTCTACGAGCTGCTGACGCGCTGCGACGCCGGGAGCAGCCCCCCGGCCGTGAGTGCTGCTGGGGCGCCTGGGGTTTGGGGGAGTCCTGGGGTATAGGGGGATTCCTGGGGTTTAGGGGGAGTCCTGGGGTTTAGGGGCATTCCTGGGGTTTAGGGGATTCGTGGGGTTTAGGGGCATTCCTGGGGTTTAGGGGAATCCTGGGGTTTAGGGGATTCGTGGGGTTTAGGGGCGTTCCTGGGGTTTAGGGGCATTCCTGGGGTTTAGGGGATTCGTGGGGTTTAGGGGCATTCCTGGGGTTTAGGGGATTCGTGGGGTTTAGGGGCATTCCTGGGGTTTAGGGGCATTCCTGGGGTTTAGGGGATTCATGGGGTTTAGGGGATTCCTGGGGTTTAGGGGGATTCCTGGGGTTTAGGGGATTCCTGGGGTTTTAGGGGGATTCCTGGGGTTTAGGGGAGTCCTGGGGTTTAGGGGCATTCCTGGGGTTTAGGGGCATTCCTGGGGTTTAGGGGATTCCTGGGGTTTAGGGGATTCCTGGGGTTTAGGGGGATTCCCGGGTTTCAGGGGGATTCCTGGGGTTTAGGGGAGTCCTGGGTTTCAGGGGGATTCCTGGGTTTTAGGGGAGTCCTGGGGTTTAGGGGATTCCTGGCTTTTGGGGGATTCCTGGGGTTTAGGGGATTCCTGGCTTTTGGGGGATTCCTGGGTTTCAGGGGGATTCCTGGGGTTTAGGGGATTCCCGGGTTTTAGGGGGATTCCCGGGTTTTCTTTGGGTTTAAGGGGGGGTTTTTGGTGGTTTTTTTGTGTTTTTTTGGTTTCCCCTGCAGGAATATGGGGGGCGGGGGGGGGGGGCAGGGAGGGGGCGGGAAACAAACCCCAAAAAAATTCCATGGAATGGTGGGGAAAACCCCCCCCCCAAAAATTTCATGGAATGTGGGGGGAAAAAAAATCCCAAAAAATTCCATGGAATGGTGGGGGAAAAAAACCCCAAAAAATCCATGGAATGTTGGAAAAAAATCCCAAAAAAATTCCATGGAATGGTAGGGAAGAAACCCCCAAAAATTTATGGAATGGTGGGGAAGAAAGCCTCCAAAAAATTCCATGGAATGGTGGGAAAAAACCCAAAAAATTCCATGGAAGGGGGGGAAAAGCCCCCAAAAAATTCCATGGAATGGTGTGGAAGAAACCCCCCCAAAAAATTCCATGGAATAGTGGGGGAAAAAATCCCAGAAAATCAATGGAACGTGGGGAAAAAAACGCTAAAAAATCCATGGAATGTTGGGAAAGAAATCCCAAAAAAATCCATGAAAGTGGGAAAAAAACCCAAAAAAATGAATGTAAAGTGGGGGAAAAACCCTCAAAAAATCCATGGAATGGGGTGGAAAACCCCCCCAAAAAAACCCCATGGAAGGGAGGAAAAATGGGAAAAAATTCCACGGAATGGGGGGGGAACCCCCCAAAAATCCCCGGAGAGATCCCAAATTTTCCCTTTTCCTCCCCAGAAATTCCTGGAGCTGATCGGGGCCACGCAGGGGCAGATGACGGTGCTGAGGCTGATCGAGCTCCTGGAGAGGGGCAGGAGGCTCCCCATGCCCCGGGATTGTCCCTGCGAGGTGGGAAAAGGGGGAAAAGGGGATTGGGAAAGGGGAAAAGGGGGAAAAGGGGATTGGGAAAGGGGAAAAGGGGGAAAAAAGCAGGAAAAGGGGCATTGGGAAAGAGGAAAAGGGGGAAAAAAAGGGGGAAAAGGGGGAAAAGGGGGATTGGGAAAGAGGAAAAGGGGGAAAAAAGGGGGAAATTGGGATTGGGAAAGAGGAAAAGGGGGAAAAGTGGGAAAAGGGGGATTGGGAAAGAGGAAAAGTGGGAAAAGGGGGATTGGGAAAGAGGAAAAGGGGGGAAAAAAGGGGGGAAAGGGGGATTGGGAAAGAGGAAAGGGGGGAAAAGGGGGGAAATAGGGATGGGAGGAGGGGGAAAACGGAGGGGGAAGAGGGAAAAGGGGGAGGGAAGGGGAGGAGGAAAAGTGGGGAAGGGGAAAAGAGGAAAAACGGGAAGGGAAAGGAAAGGGAATGGGGAGAAAAGGAGGGAAATTGGGAAGAGAAGGAGGAGAAGTGGGGGAGAGGAAGGGAAAAAAGGAGGAGGGGAAAAAGTGGGAGGAGGAGGGAAAATGGGGAAGAAAAGGAGGAAAATGGGGAAGAAAAGGGGGAAAAATAGGGAGAAAAGGAGGAAAAATGGGAAGAAAAGGAGGAAAACGGGGAAGAAAAGGAGGAAAAATGAAGAAAGAAGGAGGAAAACGGGAAAGGGGGAGAAGTGAGGGAAAAGGGGAGCAGGAAAGTGGGAAGGGGAGGGAAGGGGAAGGGGAAGGGGAAGGGGAAGGGGAAGGGGAAGGGAAGGGAAGGGAAGGGAAGGGAAGGGAAGGGAAGGGAAGGGAAGGGAAGGGAAGGGCTGCACATTCCTGGGGGCAGAGGGGAAGCTGGGGCTGCTTTTCCCGGGGTTTTCCCAGGCTTTTCCCAGCTTTCCCCAGGCTTTTCCCGGTTTTTCCCAGGTTTTCCCCAGGCTTTTCCCGGGCTTTTCCCAGCTTTCCCCAGGCTTTTCCCGGTTTTCCCCAGGCTTTTCCCAGGGTTTTCCCGGGCTTTTCCCAGCTTTTCCCGCTTTTCCCGGGCTTTTCCCGGTTTCCCATGGCTGCTCCCCTCCCAGGTTTACCGGCTGATGAAGAACTGCTGGGAGGCCGAGGCCTCGTTCCGCCCGGCCTTCCCCAACCTCATCCCGATCCTGAGGAATTTCCAGGAGAAGTATCGGGCCCAGGCGCCCTCCGTCTTCAACCTCTGCTGAGGGGAGGGGGGACGGGGGGGGGAATTCCCGAAAATCCCGTGGAATGGGGGGGGAAAACCCCCAAAAAATTCATGGAAGTGGGGAAAAAAAAAACCCCAAAAATTCCGTGGAATGGGGAGGAAAAAAACTCCAAAAATTCTGTGGAAACCCCCGAAAAAAAAATCCATGGAAGGAGGAAAAAAGGACCCAAAAAAATCCTTGGAAACCCCCCAAAAAAATTCATGGAAGTGGGGAGAAAAAAATCCAAAAAATTCCATGGAATGCGGGGGGAAAAACCTCCAAAAATTCTGTGGAAACCCCCCCGAAAAGATCCATGGAAGGGGGAAAAAAAACCCCAAAAATTTATGGAAGTGGGGAAAAAAAACCCCAAAAAATCCATGGAAACCCCCAAAAAGAAATCCATGGAAGGGGTGAAAAAAAAAACCCCAAAAATTTATGGAAGTGGGAAGAAAAAACCCCAAAAAATTTATGGAAAGGGGGGGAAAAAAATCCCCAAAAAGTCCATGAAAGGGGAGAAAAAACCCAAAAAAATCCATGGAAGTGGGGAAAAAAAACCCCCAAAAATTCATAGAAGTGGGGAAAAAACCCCAAAATTCCATGGAATGTGGGAAACCCCCACAAAAAATTTTATGGAAGGGGTGGAAAACCCAAAAAAAAAAAAAAAAAAAAAAATCCATGGAATGGGGTAGAAAACCCCAAAAAATCCCACGGAAAAGGGGGGGGGAAACCCCAAAATTTCCATGGAATGGGGTGGAAAACCCCAGAAAATCCATGGAATGTTGGGAAAAAAACCCCAAAAATGCCATGGAAGGAGCGGGGGACGCCCAATTCCGGACCCAAACCCCCCAAAAACCCCAAATTCGCCCCAAAATTCCTGATTCCCCCCCTCCCGAACACTGTGAACGAGACCGGGGCCGGAGGTTTTGGGGGAAAAGGGGTGGATTTCTGGAATTCTGGAATTCTTGCCTTATTCCCAATCCCATCCTCTCGCGGGGGGGGGAGGGGCTGGATCTCCTTCCTTCCCACCAGGATTTGGGGCCTTTTCCCCCCCAAAAAACCCCAAACAACAAAAAAAAAAACCCCCAAAAACCGGGAATTCTGCAAAAAAAACCCCAAAAAACAACCCACAAAACCCAAACCCGTGGCACTTTATTGGGATTTTGGGGGAATTCCCAAAAAATTCCCAGTTATTTATTGCCTGCTGTGCCCTCCCCCCCTCAGGATTTGGGGGAAAATCCCCTGGAATTGGGGGCGGGGGATGGGATCGGGGTGGGGGGGGGGGATCCCTCTGGAATTCGGGGTTTTGGGGGATCCGAAGGGGGATCCCAAATAAAGGATGGGAAAAATGGCCTGGACCCGTTCTGGGGCGGGGGGGCTGGGGGCGTCTTTGGGGTCTGGTTGGGGTCTCTGGGGGGGTCTTTGGGGTCTCTGGGGGGGTCTTTGGGGTCTCTGTAGGGGTTTTTAGGGGTCTCTATAGGGGATATTTTGGGGTCTCTGTAGGGGTTTTTAGGGGTCTCTATAGGGGATATTTTGGGGTCTCTATAGGGGTTTTTAGGGGTCTCTGTAGGGGATATTTTGGGGTCTCTGTAGGGGTTTTTAGGGGTCTCTGTAGGGGATATTTTGGGGTCTCTGTAGGGGTTTTTAGGGGTCTCTATAGGGGATATTTTGGGGTCTCTGTAGGGGTTTTTAGGGGTCTCTATAGGGGATTGGGGTCTCTATAGGGGATTTGGGGTCTCTATAGGGGATTTGGGGTCTCTATAGGGGTTTTTAGGGGTCTCTGTAGGGGATTTGGGGTCTCTATAGGGGTTTTTAGGGGTCTCTGTAGGGGATATTTTGGGGTCTCTATAGGGGTTTTTAGGCATCTCTATAGGGGATATTTTGGGGTCTCTATAGGGGTTTTTAGGGGTCTCTGTAGGGGATATTTTAGGGTCTCTATAGGGGTTTTTAGGGGTCTCTGTAGGGGATATTTTAGGGTCTCTATAGGGGTTTTTAGGGGTCTCTATAGGGGATATTTTGGGGTCTCTGTAGGGGTTTTTAGGGGTCTCTATAGGGGATATTTTGGGGTCTCTATAGGGGTTTTTAGGGGTCTCTGTAGGGGTTTTTAGGGGTCTCTATTCGGGCTATTTTGAGGTCTCTATTCAGGCTATTTTGGGGTCCCTATAGGGGATATTTTGGGGTCTCCATGGGGGATATTTTGGGGTCTCTGTGGGGGATGTTTGGGGTCTCTGGGGATATTTGGGGTCTGGGCTCTTTTGGGGTCTCTATAGGGGATGTTTTGGGGTCTCTCTAGGGTTTTTTAGGGGTCTCTGTAGGGGTTTTTAGGGGTCTCTATAGGGGGTTTTTAGGGGTCTCTATTTCGGGCTATTTTGGGGTCTCTGTAGGGGTTTTTAGGGGTGTCTATAGGGGCGTTTTGGGGTCTCTCTAGGGTTTTTTAGGGGTCTCTTGGGATATTTTGGGGTCTCTGTAGGGGTTTTTAGGGGTCTCTACTTGGGCTCTTTTGGGGTCTCTATAGGGGATATTTTAGGGTCTCTGTAGGGGTTTTTAGGGGTCTCTATTTCGGGCTATTTTGGGGTCTCTGTAGGGGTTTTTAGGGGTCTCTATAGGGGATGTTTTGGCGGGTTCAAAGGTCCAATGGAACCAACCAATAGGATCCCGCGACCTTAGGGCTCGTCCGCTGCCGCCCAATCCCAACCTCGGACACAACCAACCCTCCCTCCCACCCAATAGCAACCGCCGGCTCATCCGCCGTGTTTTCTCTCGCCGCCCAATCCCCGCTGTGGATACTCGGGGCGAGCCCTTCCTCCAATGAGGAGGCGCGTTGTTGGCGTGGCGGGCGGTGGCGGGGCCAAGATGGCGGCGGCGCTGTCGGTGAGCGGGGCCGGGCCCGGGCCCGGAGCGGAGCCACCGGCGGGGCCCGCCCGAGCTCCCGAGGAGGAGCTGCCGCCGTTGGACCCGGCCGAGGTGCGGAGCCGCCTGGAGCACAGCGCGCGGCAGTTCCACAACCGGCGGAAGGTGCTGATCCGCGGCTTACCGGCGGATGTCAGCAACCAGGTGAGGGGGGGGAACCGGGAACGGGGCGGGGAGGGCATCGGGATTGGGATCGCCGAGGACGCTGATCCCGGGAGAACGGGCCGGGCCGTGGGTGTTGAGGGTGGAGCGGGGAGGATCCCGAGGATCTTCGGGATCTGCGGCTCCCTGAGCCCCGCGGGGCCCCCCCGAGTCCATCCCGGGCCTCCCCTCCCGAACCGTCCCGTTCGTGCCCCCGAGTGCTCCTCCTGCACCCCTCAAACCCAGAATGGCCAAATTCCCACCTGGAATGGCCAAATTCCCCCCCGGGATCCCCAAATTTCCCACCCGGGATCCCCAAATTTCCCACCCGGGATCCCCAAATTTCCCACCCGGGATCCCCAAATTCCCACCCGGGATCCCCAAATTCCCCCCCGGAATCCCCAAATCCCCCCCGGAATCCCCAAATCCCCCCTTGGAATCCCCAAATTCCTCCCGAGATCCCCAAATTCCCCCCTGGGATCCCCAAATTCCCCCTTGGAATCTCCAAATCCCCCCGGAATCTCCAAATTCCCCCCAGAATTCCCAGACAACCCCAATCCCCCCCCGGGTGCGTTTTCCCGTTCGCCCCGGGGCTGTTGCAGAGGCCAAAGGTTGGGAATTGCTTCGGGAAGGGCCAAGGCTGGAGCCGGAGGATCCGGTTTGGGAACGGAGGAGGAGGAAATTCCTGGGATATCCTGAGGGAATAAACCTTGGAATGTCAGACTGGGGACATCGGGGGGGTTCTGGGGGGGTCCTGGGGGATCCCCATCCATGCCCCGGGAATTCCCAGGGCTCAGGGAACCCCCTGGAGCACCCCCCCGGCCCCCATTCCCTGTTTTTCCCCCGATCCCATAGAAATTCCCGGTTTTCTAGGATGTCCACGAGCTGCTGAAGGACTACGAGCTCAAGTATTGCTTCGTGGACAAGCACAAGGGCACGGGTGAGGGGCGGCCCTGCAATTCTGGAATTCCGGGATCTGAGTCCCCCTTGGGAATGGGCAGCGCCCGAGGATGCTCCTCTGGGCTCCTTCCCTTCCCTGGGTCCCTTTTTTTGGGATCCTTGCCTTCCCTGAGCCCCTTTTTTTGGGATCCTTCCCTTCCCTGAGTCCCCCTTTTCTCCAAGAATCCTTTCCTTTTCCAAATCCTCTTTGTCCAGTAATCCTCCCCTCCCCAAACCCCCTTTTTCCAAGAATTCTCCCCTTCCCAACCCCCCTTTTCTCCAGGAATTTTCCCCCTTTCCCAAACCCCCTTTTTCCAGTGATCCTTCCCCTCCCCAAACCCCCTTTTCTCCAGTAATCCTCCCCTCCCCAAACCCTCTTTTCTCCAGTAATCTTCCCTCCCCAAACCCCCTTTTTCCAGTAATCCTCCCCCTCCCCAAACCCCCTTTTTCCAGGGATCTTTTCCTTTTCCAAACCCCCTTTTCTCCAGTAATCCTCCCCCTCCCCAAACCCCCTTTTCTCCAAGAATCCTTCCCCTTCCCAAGCCCCCTTTTTCCAGGGATCTTTTCCTTTTCCAAACCCCCATTTTCCAAGAATCCTCCCGTCCCCAAACCCCCTTTTCTCCAAGAACTTCCCCTTCCCCAAACCCCCTTTTTCCAGAGATCCTTTCCTTCCCCAAACCCCCTTTTCTCCAGTAATCCTCCCTTCCCCAAACCCCCTTTTTTCCAAAAATCCTCCCCAAACCCTCTTTTCTCCAGTAATCCTCCCCTCCCCAAACCCCCTTTTCTCCAGTAATCCTCCCCCTCCCCAAACCCTCTTTTTCCAGGGATCTTTTCCTTTTCCAAACCCCCTTTTCTCCAGTAATCCTTCCCTCCCCAAACCCCCTTTTCTCCAAGAATCC
Organism: Corvus moneduloides; assembly: GCF_009650955.1. Lineage (NCBI taxonomy): Eukaryota > Metazoa > Chordata > Aves > Passeriformes > Corvidae > Corvus > Corvus moneduloides. The sequence goes on from NC_045507.1 coordinate 764,762, forward strand.
TTTCCTTTTCCAAATCCTCTTTGTCCAGTAATCCTCCCCCTCCCCAAACCCCCTTTTTCCAGGGATCTTTTCCTTTTCCAAACCCCCTTTTCTCCAGTAATCCTCCCCCTCCCCAAACCCCCTTTTCTCCAAGAATCCTTCCCCTCCCCAAACCCCCTTTTTCCAGGGATCTTTTCCTTTTCCAAACCCCCTTTTCTCCAGTAATCCTTTCCTCCCCAAACCCCCACTTTCCAAGAATCCTTCCCCTTCCCAAGCCCCCTTTTTCCAGGGATCTTTTCCTTTTCCAAACCCCCTTTTCTCCTGGAATCCTTCCCCTCCCCAAACCCCCATTTTCCAGTAATTCTTCCCTTCCCAAACCCCCTTTTCTCCAGTAATCCTTCCCTCCCCAAACCCCCTTTTCTCCAAGAATCCTTTCCTTTTCCAAATCCTCTTTGTCCAGTAATCCTCCCCTCCCCAAACCCCTTTTCCCCCGCTAACCCCCCGCTCTCTCCCCTCAGCCTTCGTCACCCTGCTGACAGCCGAGCAGGCGGCCTCGGCCATCCGGCAGTTCCACGGCTGCCGCCTGCGGCAGCGGGAGCTGCGGGTGCAGCTGCAGCCCACGGACGCCGTGCTGTGCGTGGCCAACCTGCCGCGCCTGCTGAGCCAGCAGCAGTTCGAGGAGCTGGTGCGGCCCTTCGGCAACGTGGAGCGCTGCTTCCTGGTCTACAGCCGCCACAGCGGCCACTCCAAGGGCTACGGCTTCGTGGAGTACATGAAGAAGGACTCGGCCGCCCGCGCCAAGTCGGAGCTGCTGGGGAAGCAGCTGGGCACCAGGACGCTCTACGTGCACTGGACGGACGCGGCGCAGCTGAGCCCGGAGCTGCTGCACTCGCGCTGCCTCTGCGTGGAGAAGCTGCCGCACAACTTCAGCGACCTGCAGGGGCTCCGCAGGGTGTTCGCGGCCTCCTGCGAGCCCTCCTTCTGCCAGGTCTGCGCTGGGGGGCACGGGGTGAGGGAGGGGATTGGGATGGGATTTGGGGAGAGTGGAGGGGGTTGGGGAGAGCAGAGGGGGTTTGGGAGTGAGGGAGGGGTTTGGGATGGGATTTGGGGAGAGCAGAGGGGGTTTGGGGTGAGGGAGGGGTTTGGGATGGGATTTGGGGAGAGCAGAGGGGGTTTGGGGTGAGGGAGGGGTTTGGGATGGGATTTGGGGAGAGCAGAGGGGGTTTGGGGTGAGGGAGGGGTTTGGGATGGGATTTGGGGAGAGCAGAGGGGGTTTGGGGTGAGGGAGGGGATTGGGATGGGATTTGGGGAGAGCAGAGGGGGGTTGGGGTGAGGGAGGGTGCTTTGGGGTAGGATTTGGGGAGAGTGAAGGGGTTTGGGGGTGAGGGAGGGGTTTGGGAGGGGATTTGGGGAGAGTGGAGGGGTTTGGGGATGAGGGAGGGGTTTGGGGAGAGCAGAGGGGGTTTGGGAGTGAGGGAGGGGGTTGGGATGGGATTTAGGGAGAGTGGAGGGGTTTGGGGATGAGGGAGGGGTTTGGGGATGAGGGAGGGGTTTGGGATGGGATTTAGGGATGAGGGAAGTATTTGGGGCTGAGTGATGGATTTGGATGGAATTTAGGGAGAGTGAAGGGACTTGGGGCTGAGGGAAGGATTTGGGATGAGGAAGGGATTTGGGATGGAGAAGGGATTTGGGGCCGAGGGGAGGATTTGGGATGGAGAAGGGATTTGGGGCTGAGGGGAGGATTTGGGGCTGAGGGAAGGATTTGGGATGGAGAAGGAATTTGGGGCTGAGGGGAGGATTTGGGATGGAGAAGGGATTTGGGGCCAAGCCGTGGGTTTGGGGCTGAGGGGAGGATTTGGGATGAGGAAAGGATTTGGGGCCGAGCTGTGGGTTTGGAGCCGAGCCGTGGGTTTGGGGCCGAGGGAAGGATTTGGGATGGAGAAGGGATTTGGGGCCGAGCCGTGGGTTTGGGGCCGAGGGAAGGATTTGGGATGGAGAAGGGATTTGGGGCCGAGCTGTGGGTTTGGGGCCGAGGGAAGGATTTGGGATGGAGAAGGGATTTGGGGCCGAGCTGTGGGTTTGGGGCCGAGGGAAGGATTTGGGATGGAGAAGGGATTTGGGGCCGAGCCGTGCGTTTGGGGCTGAGGGAAGGATTTGGGATGGAGAAGGGATTTGGGGCCGAGCCGTGGGTTTGGGGCTGAGGGAAGGATTTGGGATGGAGAAGGGATTTGGGGCCGAGCCGTGGGTTTGGGGCTGAGGGAAGGATTTGGGATGGAGAAGGGATTTGGGGCCGAGCCGTGGGTTTGGGGCTGAGGGAAGGATTTGGGATGGAGAAGGGATTTGGGGCCGAGCCGTGGGTTTGGGGCTGAGGGAAGGATTTGGGATGGAGAAGGGATTTGGGGCCGAGCCGTGGGTTTGGGGCCGAGGGAAGGATTTGGGATGGAGAAGGGATTTGGGGCCGAGCTGTGGGTTTGGGGCCGAGGGAAGGATTTGGGATGGAGAAGGGATTTGGGGCCGAGCCGTGGGTTTGGGGCCGAGGGAAGGATTTGGGATGGAGAAGGGATTTGGGGCCGAGCCGTGGGTTTGGGGCCGAGGGAAGGATTTGGGATCCCGGGCACGCTGCCGTGCCCCATGGCGCCGGTGCCGCCCCGCTGCCCCCAGCTGGCCTACGGGCAGGACGGGCAGCTCAAGGGCTTCGCCGTGCTCGAGTTCGAGTCCCCGGACGCGGCCGAGCGCGTGCAGCGCGAGACGGACGGGATTGCGCTGGCCGGGAACCACGTCCGCGTGTCCTTCTGCGCCCCCGGCCCGCCCGGCCGCAGCATGCTGGCCGCCCTCATCGCTGCCCAGGCCACGGTGAGCCCCGCCTCAGCCTCATCTTCATCCTCAGCTTCATCCTCAGCCTCATCTTCATCCTCAGCTTCATCTTCATCCTCATCTTCAGCCTCAGCTTCAGCCTCAGCTTCATCCTCATCTTCATCTTCATCCTCATTCTCATCTTCATCCTCAGCCTCAGCTTCATCCTCAGCTTCATCCTCAGCTTCAGCCTCAGCTTCATCCTCATTCTCATCTTCATCCTCAGCTTCAGCCTCAGCCTCAGCTTCATCCCGATCCCCATCCTGATCCCCATCCTCATCTTCATCCTCATCCTCATCCTCATCCTCATTCTGATCCCCATCCTGATCCTCATCCTCAGCCTCATTCTCATCTTCATCCCCATCCTGATCCTCATCCTCATTTTCATCCTCATGTTCATTCTCATCTTCATCCTCAGCCTCAGCCTCAGCCTTATCTTCATCCTGATCCCCATCCTGATCCCCATCCTCATCTTCATCCTCAGCCTCATCCTGATCCCCATCCTGATCCTCATCCTCATCTTCATTCTCATCTTCATCCTCAGTCTCAGCCTCATCTTCATCCTCATCCTGATCCCCATCCTGGTCTTCATCCTCATCTTCATCCTCATCCCCATCCCCATCCTCATCCCCCTCCTCATCCTGATCCTCATCTTCATCCTCATCCTCATCTTCATCCTCATCTCCCTCCTCATCCTCATCTTCATCATCCCCATCCCCATCCTCATCCTCATCTTCCTTTTGGGAATTGGGACCAAAATCCCAAATTCTCGGTGTTTTGGGTTTTTAAAAGGCTGGAGGGGGCTGTCCCTGAGGTTTTTGGGAATTTGGGATCGTGCTGGGAGTTGGGATTTCTCTGGGAACTGGGGTCGTGCTGGTTTGGGGAGGAGAATTCCGAATTCCAGCTGTTCTCCTCGTGGGAAGCTTTTTGGGAATTGGGATTTCTCTGGGAGAACAACTGGGATTTCTTTGGGAAAACCACTGGGATTTTTCTGGGAAACCCACTGGGATTTCTTTGGGAAAACCATTGGGATTTCTCTGGGAAAATTGGGATTTCTTTGGGAAAAGCACTGGGATTTCTTTGGGAAAATCGGGATTTCTTTGGGAAAACCACTGGGATTTCTCTGGGAGAACAACTGTGATTTCTCTGGGAAAACTGGGATTTCTCTGGGAGAACCACCAGGATTTCTCTGGGAAAATCGGGATTTCTTTGGGAAAACCGGGATTTCTCTAGAAAAACCGGGATTTCCCTGGAAAACTGGGATTTCTCCCTCTCTCGCAGGCCCTGAACCGGGGGAAGGGGCTCCTTCCCGAGCCCGGCGTGCTGCAGCTGCTCCCGGCCCTGGGGCGCCCGACGGCGCTGCAGCTGCTGCTGCGCCCGCTGCTGCCGGGCTGCTCCCAGCAGGGTAAGCCGGGAATGCCGCGGGATCGGCCCGGGAACGGCCCCGGGAACGCCCTGGGAACAGCCCCGGGAACAGCCCCGGGAACGCCCTGGGAACACCCCGGGAACAGCCCCGGGAACGCCCCCGGGAACGCCCCCGGGAACAGACCCCGGGAACGCCCCGGGAACAGCCCCGGGAACGCCCTGGGAACACCCCGGGAACAGCCCCGGGAACGGCCCCGGGAACAGCCCTGGGAACGCCCCCGGGAACAGCCCCGGGAACGCCCCCGGGAACGCCCCCGGGAACAGCCCTGGGAACGCCCCCGGGAACAGCCCTGGGAACGCCCCCGGGAACAGCCCCGGGAACAGCCCCGGGAACAGCCCCGGGAACGCCCTGGGAACACCCCGGGAACAGCCCCGGGAACGCCCCCGGGAACAGCCCTGGGAACGCCCCCGGGAACAGCCCTGGGAACGCCCTGGGAACACCCCGGGAACAGCCCCGGGAACGCCCCCGGGAACAGCCCTGGGAACGCCCCCGGGAACAGCCCCGGGAACGCCCCCGGGAACAGCCCTGGGAACGCCCTGGGAACACCCCGGGAACAGCCCCGGGAACGCCCCCGGGAACAGCCCTGGGAACGCCCCCGGGAACGCCCTGGGAATCCCGGAGCCGCTGGGGAATCCCGGCAGCTCCTCCTCCTCCTCCTCCTCCTCCTCTTCCTCTTCTTCTCTTCCCAGCAGGAATTTTGGGAGCCGCTCCCTCGCTGCCCCTCGTCGCCAACCCGGCGCTTCCCACGGCTCTGCTCCAGCTGGCGCTGCACAACCAATCGCAGGTACGGAATTCCCAGCTTTCCCCTGGAATTTTGCTCTTTCCAAACCCCAATTCCCAGCTTTTCCCTTGGAATTTTGCTCTTTCTAAACCCCAATTCTCAGCTTTTCCTGGAATTTTCCCCTTTCCCAGCTAGAATTCTCAGCTTTTCCCTGGAATTTTGCTCTTTCCAAACCCCAATTCCCAGCTTTTCCTGGAATCTCCCCCTTTCCCAGCCAGAATTCCCTCATTTGGGGCTTTTCCCCGCTTTCCTTTCTGAGCTTTTCGCCAGCATTCCAGGGCTTTTCCCACGGATTTGCTGGTTTTTCCACGGATTTCACGGCTAATCCTCCCTTTTTTCCTTCCAGAAACCGGGAATCCTGGGCGATTCCCCGCTCAGCTCCCTGGCCCAGCCCCCCGGGAAGCTCCTGGGGGAGCTTTCCTCAGGTAAAGCCCGGAATTCCCAAGGAATTTCCCCCCTGGGTGTGAATTCCGGGCTGGAAAACCCCACGGGGAGGGATCAGGGTGGGGCTCAGGTTGGGTTTTCCAGGCAGGAAAGGGCGGATTTGGGTGGGAAAGGGCGGATTTGGGTGGGAAAAGGCGGATTTGGGTGGGAAAAGGCGGATTTAGGATCTTCAGATCCCTCCAAGCCACTTCCCACTCATTTCCTCCCCACGTTTTCAGCACTTTTCCCATTTTCTCCCCGCTCCTGCAGCCCCCAAATCCCGGGTTTTTTTTGGGAATTCCCCCTTCCCAAAGCCAAACCCGTTCCCAAATTCCTTCTCCAGGTGCTCCCTTGCCAGGGGACGTGGCCCAGGGACACGGGAAATCCCAGATTTTGCCGAAAAGCGCGGCCCTGGCGTCGTTCCTGGCGCAGGCGGGGACGGAGCGGGAGAAGTTGGGAACGCCTGGGACGCCCCCGGGACCCCCCGCCTTGGGATCCGCCCTCGGAGCCGTCCCCAAATCCAAGCAGGGCGAGAGCGGAGCCCCCGCGGTGAGGATCCCAAAATTCCCCCCAAATTCCGGGGTGGGAACTCCAAATTCCGGGGTGGGAACCCCAAATTCCAAGGCAGAATCCCAAATTCTGGGAGTGGGATCCCTAAAATTCGGGGCCGGGAACCTCAAATTCTGGGATGGAGCTCCCTGAGCCCCCCTGGAGCCCCCAAATGCCTCCAAATCCCCCCCAGGATCCCCCCCAAACCCCTCCAGCACCCCCCAAACCCCATCGGGAACCCCCCTGACCCCTCTAAAACCCCCCCAGACCCCTCCAGGACCCCTCTAAATCCCTCCAGGACTCCCTAAAACACCCCCAAACCCCATCGGGAACCCCTCTGACCCCCCCTAAAATCCCCCAAAACCCCTCCAGGACCCCCTAAAACACCCCCAACCCCTGTCAGGGACCCCTCTGACCACCCCAAACCCCCCCTAAAACCCCCCCAAGCCCCCTCGGGAACCCGCCTGACCCCCCCAAACCCCTCCAGGACCCCCTAAAACCCCCCCAGACCCCATCGGGGAACCCCCTAACCCCCTTAAAATCCCTCAAACCCTATCAGGGACTCCCCAAAGCCCCCCTAAAACCTCCCCAACCCCCATTGGGGACCCCCGTGACCCCCCCAAATCCCCCCCAAACCCTATCAGGGGACCCTCTGACCTCCCTAAAACTCCCCCAAACCCCTCCAGGACCCCCCAAATCCCCCCCAGACCCCATCAGGGCCCCCCCGATCCCCCTAAAACACCCCCAAACTCCATTGGGGATCCCCCTGACCCCCCCAAACCCCTCCAGGACCCTCCAAACCACCCCCAAACCCCATCAGGGCCCCCACTGAACCCCCCCAAGCCCCCCCAGGACCCCCCAAATCACCCCCAACCCCCATCAGGGCCCCCCCTGACCCCCCTAAAACACCCCCAAACCCCATTGGGGACCCCCCTGACCCCCCCAAACCCCTCCAGGACCCTCCAAACCCCCCAAAACCACCGCCAAACCCCATCAGGGCCCCCCCTGACCCCCCCAAACCCCTCCAGGACCCCCAAAATTCCCCCCAAGCCTCATTGGGGGCCCCCCTGAGCCCCCCAAACCCCATCAGGGTCCCCCCTGACCCCCCCTGACCCCCGCAGGTCTCTCTGCTGGGGGAGCCCCCCAAGGACCTGCGGATCCCCCTCAATCCCTACCTGAACCTGCGGAGCCTCCTGCCCACGCCCGCCCTGCCAGGTGAGCCCGGCCCAGGTGAGCCCAGCCCAGGTGAGCCCTGAGCCAGCTGAGCCTGAGCCAGGTGAGCCCTGAGCCAGGTGAGCCCGGCCCAGGTGAGCCCGGCCCAGCTGAGCCCTGAGCCAGGTGAGCCTGGCCCAGGTGAGCCCTGAGCCAGGTGAGCCCTGAGCCAGGTGAGCCTGAGCCAGGTGAGCCCAGCCCAGGTGAGCCCGGCCCAGGTGAGCCCAGCCCAGGTGAGCCTGAGCCAGCTGAGCCTGGCCCAGGTGAGCCCTGAGCCAGGTGAGCCCTGAGCCAGGTGAGCCCTGAGCCAGCTGAGCCTGGCCCAGGTGAGCCTGGCCCAGGTGAGCCCTGAGCCAGGTGAGCCCTGAGCCAGCTGAGCCTGGCCCAGGTGAGCCCTGAGCCAGCTGAGCCCAGCCCAGGTGAGCCCTGAGCCAGGTGAGCCCTGAGCCAGCTGAGCCCAGCCCAGGTGAGCCCTGAGCCAGCTGAGCCCAGCCCAGGTGAGCCCTGAGCCAGGTGAGCCCTGAGCCAGCTGAGCCTGAGCCAGGTGAGCCCGGCCCAGGTGAGCCCTGAGCCAGGTGAGCCCTGAGCCAGGTGAGCCTGAGCCAGCTGAGCCTGGCCCAGGTGAGCCCTGAGCCAGGTGAGCCCTGAGCCAGCTGAGCCTGAGCCAGGTGAGCCCGGCCCAGGTGAGCCCTGAGCCAGGTGAGCCCTGAGCCAGGTGAGCCCTGAGCCAGGTGAGCCCGGCCCAGGTGAGCCCTGAGCCAGCTGAGCCCAGCCCAGGTGAGCCCTGAGCCAGGTGAGCCCTGAGCCAGCTGAGCCTGAGCCAGGTGAGCCCTGAGCCAGGTGAGCCCTGAGCCAGCTGAGCCCAGCCCAGGTGAGCCCTGAGCCAGCTGAGCCCAGCCCAGGTGAGCCCTGAGCCAGGTGAGCCCTGAGCCAGCTGAGCCTGAGCCAGGTGAGCCCGGCCCAGGTGAGCCCTGAGCCAGGTGAGCCCTGAGCCAGGTGAGCCTGAGCCAGGTGAGCCCGGCCCAGGTGAGCCCTGAGCCAGCTGAGCCCTGAGCCAGGTGAGCCCGGCCCAGGTGAGCCCTGAGCCAGGTGAGCCCGGCCCAGGTGAGCCCTGAGCCAGGTGAGCCTGAGCCAGGTGAGCCTGGCCCAGGTGAGCCCTGAGCCAGGTGAGCCCAGCCCAGGTGAGCCTGAGCCAGCTGAGCCCAGCCCAGGTGAGCCCAGCCCAGCCCAGGTGAGCCCAGCCCAGGTGAGCCCAGCCCAGCCCAGGTGAGCCCGGCCCAGGTGAGCCCAGCCCAGGTGAGCCCAGCCCAGGTGAGCCCGGCCCAGGTGAGCCCAGCCCAGGTGAGCCCTGAGCCAGGTGAGCCCGGCCCAGGTGAGCCCTGAGCCAGGTGAGCCCAGCCCAGGTGAGCCCTGAGCCAGGTGAGCCCTGAGCCAGCTGAGCCTGAGCCAGGTGAGCCCGGCCCAGGTGAGCCCTGAGCCAGGTGAGCCCTGAGCCAGGTGAGCCTGAGCCAGCTGAGCCTGGCCCAGGTGAGCCCTGAGCCAGGTGAGCCCGGCCCAGGTGAGCCCTGAGCCAGCTGAGCCCAGCCCAGGTGAGCCCTGAGCCAGGTGAGCCCGGCCCAGGTGAGCCCTGAGCCAGGTGAGCCCGGCCCAGGTGAGCCCTGAGCCAGCTGAGCCTGAGCCAGGTGAGCCCGGCCCAGGTGAGCCCTGAGCCAGGTGAGCCCTGAGCCAGGTGAGCCTGAGCCAGGTGAGCCCTGAGCCAGGTGAGCCCTGAGCCAGGTGAGCCCGGCCCAGGTGAGCCCGGCCCAGGTGAGCCCTGAGCCAGGTGAGCCCTGAGCCAGGTGAGCCCGGCCCAGGTGAGCCCTGAGCCAGGTGAGCCCGGCCCAGGTGAGCCCTGAGCCAGGTGAGCCTGAGCCAGGTGAGCCTGGCCCAGGTGAGCCCTGAGCCAGGTGAGCCCAGCCCAGGTGAGCCAGAGCCAGCTGAGCCCAGCCCAGGTGAGCCCTGAGCCAGGTGAGCCCAGCCCAGGTGAGCCCTGAGCCAGGTGAGCCCTGAGCCAGGTGAGCCCAGCCCAGGTGAGCCTGAGCCAGCTGAGCCCAGCCCAGGTGAGCCCTGAGCCAGGTGAGCCCGGCCCAGGTGAGCCCTGAGCCAGGTGAGCCCTGAGCCAGGTGAGCCCGGCCCAGGTGAGCCCTGAGCCAGGTGAGCCCGGCCCAGGTGAGCCCTGAGCCAGGTGAGCCTGAGCCAGGTGAGCCTGGCCCAGGTGAGCCCTGAGCCAGGTGAGCCCAGCCCAGGTGAGCCTGAGCCAGCTGAGCCCAGCCCAGGTGAGCCCGGCCCAGGTGAGCCCAGCCCAGGTGAGCCCTGAGCCAGGTGAGCCCTGAGCCAGGTGAGCCCAGCCCAGGTGAGCCCGGCCCAGGTGAGCCCGGCCCAGGTGAGCCCAGCCCAGGTGAGCCCGGCCCAGGTGAGCCCTGAGCCAGGTGAGCCCTGAGCCAGGTGAGCCCAGCCCAGGTGAGCCCTGAGCCAGGTGAGCCCTGAGCCAGCTGAGCCCGGCCCAGGTGAGCCCTGAGCCAGGTGAGCCCAGCCCAGGTGAGCCCTGAGCCAGGTGAGCCCTGAGCCAGCTGAGCCTGAGCCAGGTGAGCCCGGCCCAGGTGAGCCCTGAGCCAGGTGAGCCCTGAGCCAGGTGAGCCTGAGCCAGCTGAGCCTGGCCCAGGTGAGCCTGAGCCAGGTGAGCCCTGAGCCAGCTGAGCCTGAGCCAGGTGAGCCCCGGCCCAGGTGAGCCCTGAGCCAGGTGAGCCCTGAGCCAGGTGAGCCTGAGCCAGGTGAGCCCGGCCCAGGTGAGCCCTGAGCCAGCTGAGCCCAGCCCAGGTGAGCCCTGAGCCAGGTGAGCCCTGAGCCAGCTGAGCCTGAGCCAGGTGAGCCCTGAGCCAGGTGAGCCCTGAGCCAGCTGAGCCCAGCCCAGGTGAGCCCTGAGCCAGCTGAGCCCAGCCCAGGTGAGCCCCTGAGCCAGGTGAGCCCTGAGCCAGCTGAGCCTGAGCCAGGTGAGCCCGGCCCAGGTGAGCCCTGAGCCAGGTGAGCCCTGAGCCAGGTGAGCCTGAGCCAGGTGAGCCCGGCCCAGGTGAGCCCTGAGCCAGCTGAGCCCTGAGCCAGGTGAGCCCGGCCCAGGTGAGCCCTGAGCCAGGTGAGCCCGGCCCAGGTGAGCCCTGAGCCAGGTGAGCCTGAGCCAGGTGAGCCTGGCCCAGGTGAGCCCTGAGCCAGGTGAGCCCAGCCCAGGTGAGCCTGAGCCAGCTGAGCCCAGCCCAGGTGAGCCCTGAGCCAGGTGAGCCCAGCCCAGGTGAGCCCTGAGCCAGGTGAGCCCTGAGCCAGGTGAGCCCAGCCCAGGTGAGCCCGGCCCAGGTGAGCCCGGCCCAGGTGAGCCCAGCCCAGGTGAGCCCGGCCCAGGTGAGCCCTGAGCCAGGTGAGCCCTGAGCCAGGTGAGCCCGGCCCAGGTGAGCCCTGAGCCAGGTGAGCCCAGCCCAGGTGAGCCCTGAGCCAGCTGAGCCCTGAGCCAGCTGAGCCTGAGCCAGGTGAGCCCGGCCCAGGTGAGCCCTGAGCCAGGTGAGCCCTGAGCCAGGTGAGCCTGAGCCAGCTGAGCCAGGCCCAGGTGAGCCCTGAGCCAGGTGAGCCCGGCCCAGGTGAGCCCTGAGCCAGCTGAGCCCAGCCCAGGTGAGCCCTGAGCCAGGTGAGCCCGGCCCAGGTGAGCCCTGAGCCAGGTGAGCCCGGCCCAGGTGAGCCCTGAGCCAGCTGAGCCTGAGCCAGGTGAGCCCGGCCCAGGTGAGCCCTGAGCCAGGTGAGCCCTGAGCCAGGTGAGCCTGAGCCCAGGTGAGCCCTGAGCCAGGTGAGCCCTGAGCCAGGTGAGCCCGGCCCAGGTGAGCCCGGCCCAGGTGAGCCCTGAGCCAGGTGAGCCCTGAGCCAGGTGAGCCCGGCCCAGGTGAGCCCTGAGCCAGGTGAGCCCGGCCCAGGTGAGCCCTGAGCCAGGTGAGCCTGAGCCAGGTGAGCCTGGCCCAGGTGAGCCCTGAGCCAGGTGAGCCCAGCCCAGGTGAGCCTGAGCCAGCTGAGCCCAGCCCAGGTGAGCCCTGAGCCAGGTGAGCCCGGCCCAGGTGAGCCCTGAGCCAGCTGAGCCCTGAGCCAGGTGAGCCCGGCCCAGGTGAGCCCTGAGCCAGGTGAGCCCGGCCCAGGTGAGCCCTGAGCCAGGTGAGCCTGAGCCAGGTGAGCCTGGCCCAGGTGAGCCCTGAGCCAGGTGAGCCCAGCCCAGGTGAGCCTGAGCCAGCTGAGCCCAGCCCAGGTGAGCCCTGAGCCAGGTGAGCCCAGCCCAGGTGAGCCCTGAGCCAGGTGAGCCCTGAGCCAGGTGAGCCCAGCCCAGGTGAGCCCGGCCCAGGTGAGCCCGGCCCAGGTGAGCCCAGCCCAGGTGAGCCCGGCCCAGGTGAGCCCTGAGCCAGGTGAGCCCTGAGCCAGGTGAGCCCGGCCCAGGTGAGCCCTGAGCCAGGTGAGCCCAGCCCAGGTGAGCCCTGAGCCAGGTGAGCCCTGAGCCAGCTGAGCCTGAGCCAGGTGAGCCCGGCCCAGGTGAGCCCTGAGCCAGGTGAGCCCTGAGCCAGGTGAGCCTGAGCCAGCTGAGCCTGGCCCAGGTGAGCCCTGAGCCAGGTGAGCCCGGCCCAGGTGAGCCCTGAGCCAGGTGAGCCCGGCCCAGGTGAGCCCTGAGCCAGGTGAGCCCTGAGCCAGCTGAGCCTGAGCCAGGTGAGCCCGGCCCAGGTGAGCCCTGAGCCAGGTGAGCCCTGAGCCAGGTGAGCCTGGCCCAGGTGAGCCCGGCCCAGGTGAGCCCTGAGCCAGGTGAGCCCTGAGCCAGGTGAGCCTGGCCCAGGTGAGCCCGGCCGTTCTGGGGGTGGGTTTGGGGTGGATTCCCCGTTTTTAACCAATCCCGAGGGGATTTTGTTGGTTTTTTTTTTAGGAGCTGCTGCCAAAGGGTTTAAGGTGAAACCCGGAGTTTTGGGGACCCCCCGGCTCCCGGCCCCCCCCGCCGACCCCCTCGCCTTGGAATTCCCGCCGGTGAGCTGGGGGGGGGGGTGGGAATTTTGGGATGGGAATGGGAATTTTTGGGGCGTTTTTAAGGCCTGGGACATCTCTGGTTTTCTTGGGAACTGGGGAAACCTGGGTTTGCCAGGAATTAAGGGGGGAAAAAGCCTCAAATTCCTGTTTTTCCTGGGAATTTGAGGGGAAAAAAACCCAAATCCCTGTTTTTCCAGGAATTAAGGAAAAAAAAAAATCTAATCCCTGTTTTTCCCAGAATTAAGGAAAAAAAGCCCCAAAACCCTGTTTTTTCTCAGAATTTGAAGGAAAGAAACCCCAAATCCCTGTTTTTCCTGGGAATTTGAGGGGAAAAAAGCCCCAAATCCCTGTTTTTCCTGGAATTAAGGAAAAAAAAGCCCAAATCCCTGTTTCTCCAGGAATTAAGGAAAAAAAAAAAACCCCAATCCCTGTTTTTCCTGGGAATTTGAAAGGAAAAAACCCAGATGCCTCCAAATTCCTGTTTTTCCAGGAATTTGAGGGGAAAAAACCCCGATCTCTGTTTTTCCTGGGAATTAAGGGAAAAAAGCCCCAAATCCCTGGTTTTTCTCAGAATTTGAAGGAAAAAAGCCCCAAATCCCTGTTTTTCCAGGAATTAAGGAAAGAAACCCCAATCCCTGTTTTTCCTGGGAATTGGAGAGAACAAAACCCCCACACTGCCCATTTTTCCCGGGAATTTCAGGCATTTCCGCCTCTAAACCCCTCCGTTTGTTCCCGAGCAGGATTTGGGATCCCGGATTTTTCCCCAGAGCCGAGACCAGCCCGGATCCCTCCTGGGGGGCTTCGGGAGCACCAGGAACAAGGTAAATCCCCCCCTTCCTCAACTTTTGGGGGAAAATTGGGATTTCAAAACCCCTTTCCCATTTTGGGGGGGAAAATTGGGATTTCAAGACCCTTTTCCCATTTTTTAGGGGAAAAATTGGGATTTCAAGACCCTTTCCGATTTTTTGGGGGGAAAAATTGGGATTTCAAGACCCTTTCCCATTTTTTGCGGTAAAATCTGGGATTTCAAGACCCTTTCCGATTTTTTGGGGGGAAAAATTGGGATTTCAAGACCCTTTCCCATTTTTTGGGGGAAAAATTGGGATTTCAAGACCCTTTCCCATTTTTTGGGGGAAAAATTGGGATTTCAAGACCCTTTCCCATTTTTTGGGGGAAATCTGGGATTTCAAGACCCTTTTCCCATTTTCTTGGGGGGGAAAAATTGGGATTTCAAGACCCTTTTCCATTTTTTTGGGAAAAATTGGGATTTCAAGACTCTTTCCCATTTTTTGGGGGGAAATCTGGGATTTCAAGAAACTTTTCCATTTTTTGGGGGGAAATCTGGGATTTCCCCGTTTTTGGGGGGCTGCATCTCCCTGTGCTCCTGTTCCAGGTCTCCTCCTCCTCGGGCTTCGAGAGGGGGAATTTGGGAGCCCCAATTCCCCCCTTTTTTTCGGGATCCCCCAATTCCTACTTCACCAGCGGCCTCCAAGCCGGCCTCAAGCAGAGCCACCTCAGCAAGGTGAGACCCCAAATTCCCCAGCACCGCCTTCCCTTTCTTCCCCCAAATCCCTAAAAAATCCCTTTAAAATCCCTTTAAAATCCTTAGAAAGTGTTGAAAAAAATCCCCAAAAAATCCTGACAAATCCCAAAAAAACCCCCCTGAAAATCGTTTTTAAATCCTTAAAAAATCCCTTAAAACTCCCCTAAAAAATCCCTTTAGAAATCCCTAGAAATCCCTTTTAAATCCCTAAAAAGTCTTTAAAAATCCTTTTAAAAATCCTTTTACAATCCCTTTTAAAAATCCTTCTAAAAATCCCCTAAAAATCCCTTAAAAATCCCTAAAAAGTCCTTAAAAATCCTTCTAAAAATCCCTTAAAAATCCCTGAAAATTCCCTTTTAAAAATGCTTTAAAAACTTCTTTAAAACCCCCTAAAAATCACTTAAAACTCCCTTCAAAATACCTAAAAAATCCCCTAAAAATCCTTTTTAAAAAATTTTTACAATCCCTAAAAAAATTCCTTTAAAATCCCTTTAAAACCCTTAAAAATCATTTTTAAATTCTTAAAAATCCTTTAAAAATCCTTTAAGAAATTCTTTAAAATTCCTTTTAAATCCTCTAACAATCCCCTAAAAATCCCTTTGAAAATCCTTAAAAATATCCCGAAAAATCCCTTTAAAGTCCTTGTAAATTCCCTTAAAAATCCCCTAAAATTCCCTTTAAAATCCCTGAAAATCCCCCCAAAATCTCTTTTAAATCCCTTTTTAAAAATCCTTTAAAATCCTCTAAAAATCCCTAAAGAATCCCTTCTAAAAATCCTTTCAAAAAATCCCTAAAAATACCTAAAAAATGCCTAAAATTCCTCAAAAATCCCTTAAAAATCCTTTTAAAATCCTTAAAAATCAAAAAAAATCCCCCAAAAATCCCCTAAAATTAAAAATCCTTTAAAATCCCCCAAAAAATCCCTAAAAAATCCTTTAAAAATCTCTCAAAAATCCCTTAAAAATCCTTCTAAAAATCCTTTAAAATCCCCAAAAAATCCCTAAAAAATCCTTTAAAAATCCTTTTTAAAATCTCCTAAAATTAAAAATCCTTAAAAATCAAAAAAAAATCCCTAAAAAATCCTTTCAAAAATCCCCAAAAAATCCTTTTAAAATCCCTCAAAAATCCCTTAAAAATCCTTCTAAAAATCCTTAAAAATGCTTTTTAAAGTCCTTTAAAATCCCTCAAAAATCCTTTTAAACTTCCTTAAAAATCCCTCAAGAATCCCTTAAAAATCCTTAAAAATCAAAAAAAAAACCTTCTAAAAATCCCTCAAAAATCCCTTTAAAATCCTTTTAAAAATCCCTCAAAAATCCCTTTAAAATCCTTTTAAGAATCCCCAAAAAATCCCTTAAAAATCCTTTTAAGAATCCTTAAAAATCCCAAAAAAATCCCCAAAAAATCCTTTCAAAAATCCTTAAAAATACTTCTAAAAATCCTTAAAAATCCCTCAAAAATCTCTCAAAAATCCTTTAAAAAAATCCTTAAAAATCCTTTTCAAAATCCTTAAAAATCCCCCAAAAATCCCCAAAAAATCCTTTTTAAAATCCTTAAAAATCCTTCAAAATCCCCAAAAAATCCTTTTCAAAATCCTTAAAAATCCCCCAAAAATCCCCAAAAAATCCTTTTAAAATCCTTAAAAATCCTTTAAAATCCCCAAAAAAATCCTTTTAAAAATCCTCAAAAATCAAAAAAAAAATCCTTTTAAAAAACTCCTTAAACCCCCCCCCAAAAACCCTTTAAAAAACCCTAAAAACCCCCAAAATCCCAAAACCCCCCTAAACCCCCTCATTTTCAACCCCAGACCGTCGGCATCCCCCCGAGCTCCGACTCCATCCTCACCTCGGCACCCCCAAACTCGCACTCCAAGGTACCAAAACCCCCCAAAAAAACCCCAGAAACCCCTCAAAGCTTCCCCCAACCCCCCCAAAATCCCCCAAATCCCCCCAAATCCCCCCAAAATCCCCTCCTTTTCCTTCGCAGACCCCGCTGGGCGCCCAAAAACGCGGCTTTTCCCACCTGCTGCCGTCGCCCGAGCCCAGCCCCGAGGGCTGCTACGTGGGCCAGCACTCGCAGGGCCTCGGTGGCCACTACGCCGACTCCTACCTGAAGAGAAAAAGGATCTTTTAACCCCAAAAATACCCCAAAAAAAAAAAAAAACCAAAAAAAAACCCCTCTCTGGCAATGCTGCCCAAACTCGCCTCGCGTTCGCTTCGTTTTTTGGAAGGTTTTCACCCATTTTTGGGAGATTTGGGGCATTTCTCGAGGGGGTTTTTGGGGTTTTTTTGGGGTTTTGGCAGAATTGGGTCCCGATTTTAGGATTTCGGATGCCCCCACCCCACACCTCCAAGGATTTTTTTGGGGTTTCCGGGGTTTTTTCTCCCTCCCCTCCCCACAGCAGCACCTGGGAGCCCCCCAAAAACGCTCCCTGCCTTAACCTGCTGCTGGCCCCCATCTCGGGGCTCTCCAACCCTTTTTTTTGGGGAGATTTCCGCCTTTTTTCCCCACTTTTGGGGTTGCTCTCCCACTCCCCCGTTTTGGGGAGATCTCCCCGTTATTTTTGGGGGAGGTTCCCCCCTTTTTGGGGCGTTCCCCTCCTTTTCCTTCGTGGGCTTTCCAACCCTTTTGGGGTCTCCCCTTCATTTTGGGGTCCCCTCCCTCACTTTTGGGGACCCTCTTTGAACATTTCACTGCTGTTGGGGGTGGGGTTTTTTTGGGGTTTTTCCCCCTTTTTTTACCAACTGGAGCCGTCGCCATTTTACGCTTTTTTTTTGGGGTAAAATTGGCCTTTTTACTTTTAACTCTGGTTTTTGGGGTTTTTTTTTTTAAACAACCAAAATTTCCTCATTTTCGGGGGGGTTTCACCCCCTTTTCCTTTTATATTTTTTTTTTCTCCCCCCCCCCCCCCGCTCTGTTTTGGGGCAGTTTCCCAGGATTTGAGTTTTTCTCCCTGTTTTTATTGTCTGGTTTTGCTGTAAGGGGGGGATTTGGGGTGGGGCTGCGTCCCCCCCGCCCCCCTCGATTCCCTGACCCCAAAAATAAAGTTATATTTATATCTCTACCCTTTTTTTTG
The DNA here is from genome assembly GCF_009650955.1 of Corvus moneduloides. NCBI lineage: Eukaryota > Metazoa > Chordata > Aves > Passeriformes > Corvidae > Corvus > Corvus moneduloides. The sequence continues at coordinate 781,671 of NC_045507.1, forward strand.
GGTTATTTTGGTGTCATTTCGTTACTTCAGATCACCAAGAACTGCCCCAAACCCCAAAAACCATCCAGAACCCCCAAAACCCCCCCAGAACCGCCTCAAAGCCCAAAAACCAACCCCCAGAACCCCCCCAAACCCCAGAACCCCCCAAAAACCACCCAGAACCCCCCAAACCCCAAAATCCCCCCCAAAAAACCACCCAGGACCCCCCAAAAACCACCCAGAACTGCCCCAAACCCCCCCAAAACCACCCAGAACTCCCCCAAACCCCAAAATCCTCCCCAAAAACCCCCCAGAACCTCCCAAACCCCAAAATCCTTCCCAAAAACCACCCAGAACCCCCAAAATCCCCCCCCAAAAACCACCCAGGAATCCCAAAAAACCACCCAGAACCCCCCAAATCCCAAAATCCTCCCCAAAAACCACCCAGAACTCCCCCAAAACATCGCCGGGAGCCCCAAATCCTCCCCAAAAACCACCCAGGACCCCCCCAAATCCCAAAATCCCCCCCCCAAACCACCCAGAACCCCCAAAATCCCCCCCCAAAAAACCACCCAGGACCCCCCCAAACCCCATGAACCCCCCCTAAAGCACCGCCCACGGCCCACCCTGACCCTCCCCCACCAGAGGGGTCCCTCTCCTCGCTCCAAACCGCCCCAAAATCCCCCAATTTCACCCCAAAATCCCCACTCGGCCTTTGGGACCCAGCGGGGCCCCGCCCCCTCCCGGCCCTGGCCCCGCCCACCCCCGGGGTCACGTGGCCCGGTCACGTGGCGCCCAACATGGCGGCGCCCATGGCGGCGGCGAGCGGCGGCTCCGTGACGCGGCGGCTGCTCCGGGGCGTCTCCCGGAGCCTCAGCGGCGGCGGCGCCGCGGCCGAGGAGCCCGAGGCTGCCGTGTGGGTACCGGGGACACCTTTCCGGGCCGGCGGGACCGGAAGCGAGTCCCGGTGCTGAGTCCGGTGTCGTGTGTGTGTCGTCCCCCCCCCCGCCGCCGCTTTCCGCAGGGTTAACGTCGTGTTCGTGGACCGGGAGGGGCGGCAGGTGCCGGTGCGCGGCAGAGTCGGGGACAACGTGCTGCACCTGGCGCAGCGGCACGGGCTGGAGCTGGAGGGTCGGGAACGGGAACGGGGCTGGGACTGGGAACGGGACTGGGAACGGGGCTGGGAACGCGAACGGAACTGGGAAAGGGAACGGGAACGGAGCTGGGACTGGGAACGGGGCTGGGACCGGGACCGGGACCGGGAACGGGACTGGGAGCGGGACTGGGACCGGGGCTGGGAACGGGAACGGGACCGGGAACAGGGCTGGGAAAGGCAACGGGACCGGGAACGGGGCTGAGACCGGGAACGGAACTGGGAACGGGAACGGGGCTGGGAACGGAGCTGGGAACGGGACCGGCAGCGATGCTGGGACCGGGACCGGGACTGGGACCGGGAACGGGACTGGGACCGGGAACAGGACTGGGAACGGGACTGGGACCGGGGCTGGGAACGGGAACGGGATCGGGAACGGGGCTGGGACCGGGAACGGGATCGGGAACGGGGCTGGGACCGGGAACGGAACTGGGAACGGGGCTGGGAACCGGAACGGGACTGGGAACGGGGCTGGGACCGGGACCGGGACCGGGAACGGGGCTGGGAACGGGAACGGGACCGGGAACGGGGCTGGGAACGGGGCTGGGAAAGGGAACGGGACCGGCAACGGGGCTGGGAACGGGACCGGGGCTGGGAAAAGGGAACGGGGCTGGGAAAGGGAACGGGACCGGGAACGGGGCTGGGACCGGGACCGGGGCTGGGAGCGGGAACGGTTCCGGGAACGGGGCTGGGAACGGGAACGGGGCTGGGAAAAGGGAACGGGGCTGGGAACGGGAACGGGACCGGGAATGGAGAAGGGAACGGGACTGGGACCGGGGCTGGACCGGGAGTGGGGGGAGCCCGCTCGGGGGTCCCGGTGCTGCCAGGAGGGTCCTGGGAGGCTCCCGGTACTGACAGAGGGGTCCCGAGGGGGGTCCCGGTGCTGCCGGGACGGTTCCCGGGGGTCTCACGGGGGTCGCGGGGGTCCCGCAGGCGCCTGCGAGGCCTCCCTGGCCTGCTCCACCTGCCACGTTTACATCAGCGAGCCCCACCTGGGCCGGCTCCCGGCGCCGGACGAGCGGTACCGACACCCCCAGAGCCCCCAGAACCCCTCACGGGGACCCCGCGGAGCTCTGGGGAGACCCCAAAACCTTCCCCCCCCTCCGCCCTCCACCGCAGGGAAGAGGATCTGCTGGACCAGGCGCCGCTGCTCCAGGAGAATTCCCGCCTGGGCTGCCAGGTCCTGCTGAGCCCCGCGCTGGAGGGGGCCCGCATCGTCCTGCCCAGGGTCACCCGCAACTTCTACGTGGATGGACACGTCCCCAAACCCCACTGACCCCGGGAGGGGCACCCCCGGACCCCCCCGGACCCTCCAAGGAAGGGGGGCCCCCCCCAAAAAAAAAATTGATCCCTCCCTCCCCATCCAAGGTCACCCCCAAATTCGGGGATGCGTCCCCAAACCTCCCTGAGCCCGGGGGGGGCAACCCCAGACCCTCCAAGGAAGGGGGACCCACCCCAAAAATAATTAATTCCAGCTATCCAAGGTCATTCCCAAATTTGGGGACGCATCCCTGAACCCCCCCTGAGCCCGGGGGGGGCACCCCCGGACCCCTCCCAGTAGCGGGGACCCCCCCAGGAGGGTGGGGGTCCAACCGGGGGGGGGTTTTAGGGTGACCCCCTCCCCCCCCCGTATTCCCGGGATTCTGGATTCGGGATAACGAGCGTTGGGTCGTTAATAACAAATTGGTCTCGTCTGTGAGAGGCTTTTGAGGTCTTTCTTTTGGGGTTGGGGGGGTTTTGTGCCCCTTTGGGGGGGTCCCTGTCCCCTTTTGGGGGGTCCCTGTCCCCCTTTTGGGGGTCCCCGCCTTGTCCTTCCCCCCTCTCGGGGGTCTCTGCCCCACCTGTGGCTCCCCAGCCCCGCTCTGGGGTGGGATCCCGGCCCCACCTGCGCTCCGTCCCCGCCCCGGGGTCGCTCCCCACGCCCCCCGCCCGCAGCTGGAGCGGGTTAAAGGCGGCTCCCGGTGCCGGTGCCGGTCGGGGATGGGGGAGCAGTCGGTGTTTCTGCGGGGGGAGCCCCCCGATTTCTCGCTGCTCCGGCGGCTGCTCTGCCCCGAACCCGAGCCCGAGCGGCTCCTCCTGACCCCCGGGGGGGCCGCGACCACCCAGGCTCGCAGGTGGGAACGGGGACCGGCACCGGGACCCCGCCCCGGGTCAGGGAACCGCCGCTGTGGGGAAGGGGCGGGGGGAAATCGGGGTCCCGGGAGTCGAAATGGGGGTTCGGGGGGTCAGGGGGGATTCGGGGCTAGCGGGACCCCGCTTCTGCCCGGGGAACCGGGGGGAAGGACCGGGTGTGTTCGGCTTGGAGGGAACCGGGGGCACCAGGGGCAAGAACCGGGGCTGGTCCCATCGTGGGGGGACCGGGAGCACCGGGACCGTCGGTGGCTCCTCCCGGGGGTGTCCCCAGCTGCCCGCTCCGTGCCCTGACGCTGCCTCCCCGCTCAGGACGGGGCTTCCGGAGCCCCCCCCGCGGCCCCGGAGCCCCCCGAGTGTCCCGGGGGAGAGTCTCGGTTTCCTGCAGGAGGCCGTGCGGCTGCTGAGCCCCCCGGCACCGCTCCCGGTGCCTCCTGCCGCCCTCCCGGAGCACCCGGAGGTCTCCGCGGCGCCCACCGGGAGCCTCGACGCCCTCAGCCTCATCGACCTCCAGTGCCGGCTCTTGGCCGGTGGCGTCGGCAGCGACAACGGGACGAGCACCGGGACTGGCACCGGCACCGAGAGAGGCACCAGGAGCGGGCGGCGGCGCAAACGGGCGCGGCCCCAGCGCGGGGCCGACCCCCGGGACCCCTCGTTCCGGGGGGTGACGCTCCGGATGCGCCTGGCGCTCCCCAGGGGTGACACCGGCGACTGTCGCCTGCTCGTCACCGCCCGCGCCCACAGGTACCGGCCCGGGGGGGCTCCGTCCGTCTGTCCGGGACACCCGGGGGGCAGCGGGGGGCTCCGTCCGTCTGTCCGGGTGCGCTTTTGGGGTCCCCCAGACCCTCCCCTGCCCCGTCCGTCTGTCCCTTCCTGTCCCACATCCCCTTCCCCTCTGCCAGGAAAGAACCCCGGGGGGGGGTTCCCCATTCCAGGGGGGGTTCCCCATTCCAGGGGGGACTCCAGGGCTGTCCCCGTGCCCTCCCCTGACCCCCCCTCTCCCCAGGATTCCCACCTGGAGCCGGGGCAGCGGCAGCTCCGACGAGAACGCTCCCGTCCCCAGGGGTAAGATCGGGGTCGGGGGAGGGAGGGGAGGTCCTGGGGGTGTCCCCGCCGTGTCACCGCAACACCGCCGGGGTTCGGGGTCCCCCCGCAGGGCGCAAGCGCTGCACGTCCTGCAAGACCCGCCGGACCCCCATGTGGCGCACGGCCGAGGACGGCACCGTCCTGTGCAACGCGTGTGGCATCAGGTGAGGGACAGGGACACCCCGCTGACACCTCGGGGACCCCTCTGGGACCGCGGGGTCACCCCAAGGCTTCCTCCAGGTACAGGAAGTACCGCGTGCGGTGCCAGCGGTGCTGGAACATCCCTGGGAAGAGCGGGACGCCGCAATGTCCCCGATGTCCCACGCGGCCGGCGGGGACAGGAGGTGACAGCGAGGACGCGACAGCGGCAGGGTGACGGTGGTGGCAGCGGTGACAACGAGTGGAGGGTGGCGGGGTCCCTTGGGAGTAATTAAATGTCCTGGTGTCCATGGCAGGTCGGTGTCACGGTGTCACCCGCGCTGGGGTGGGGGGGGGGACGGGTGTGACATCGGGGGAGGGGGCTCGATGACATCGCCGGTGGCCGCAGCAGGGATGAGGATGGGGGTCCTGGGGGAGAGCTGGGGGCAAGGGATGGAGCTTGGGGGCAAGGTGGTGACTAGGCTGGGGGTCCCTGGGATGGGGGGACAAGGCTCGGGGACAGTGGCGTGGTGGCCTCCCATCAAAACGGGATCATTTATTGGGTGTCACTTTATCCCCCCGGGAAGAGCTGGCCCGGCCCCCGCGGCCCCCCCGGAGCACCCAGCCCTGAGTTGCGGCTCCCAAATCCTTCAAATCCCCCCAAAATCCCTTTGGGACCGAGGAGGGGGAGGGCTCTATGGGGACCCCCAAACCCCCTCCCCACGCGGCCAACAAGCGGCCTCGGAGGAGCCCTCGTTGTCCTGGATGTTGTACCCCCTAAAATCCCCCCCAAAACCCCTGCGATGGAGCGGGGGGGGGGTCTTTGGGGTCCCCCAAACCCCTCAAGAATGGGGATGGTCCCGGTTACAGCTGGATCCCAAAAACCTCCCCGCGGTTGTGCCGGTGCAGCTTTGAAAGAATCCTTGGCATCCTCGTACCCCAAAACGCCCCGAGAGCGGCTTTTTGGGGTGTCCCCGGCAGGGAGGGGTTAGGGCTGGGTGAGCTGGATGCCGAAGATGTCGCCGCGGTTGTCGCGGTGCCGGTGCAGACACGCGGCCTCGGAGGAGCCCTCGGCGTCGCGCACGTTGTACTCGCCCTTCTTGCACGCCGTGGTTTTCAGGTAGTAGCCCCCGGCCACCGCCAGCCCCAGCGCGGTGACAGCGCCCAGCGCTCCCAGTGCCACCAGCACCGCCAGCCAGCTCTCTGCGGGCCGGGAGGCGCCGGTGTCACCGCCGGTCACGGCGTCCCCTCCCCGCTCCCCGCCCTTCCAGTCCCCATCTCACCGTCCACCCGCACCACGACGCTCCCGGCTCGCCGGCCGTGCCGGTTGCTCGCCGTGCAGGTGTAGAGGCCCCGATTGGCCGTGGTGGCCCTGGTGACGGTGACCGAGCGGTTGTCGGCGGCCAGGCGCAGGTTGGGGGCGGGGGGCAGCGCCCAGGTGTAGGTGGGCGCCGGCACCGCCTCGGCGCCGCAGTCCACGGTGAAGCCGCTGCCGCGGGTGACGTTGGCGGAGGGCAGCACGCGCACGGTGACAGCGGCGGGGCCGTCTGCGCCAGGGGGACAGCGGCCGGGGCTTAAAATTAACCCCAAGGCCCCCCTTTTCCCCCCAAAGATCGCTCCCCGCACTCACACTCGACGGCGACCGTGACGTTGCGGACGGCGGAGCCGTGCGCGTTGGTGGCCCGGCACTGGTAGGTGCCCGCGTGGGCCCGGGTGACATTGGCGGTGGCCTGGGAGGGGTCCTGGCTGTCGCCCAGCTCGGCGCGGGTGGCGTTGGGGGTGGCCGTGGCGATGTCGCGGCTGTCGCCCAGCTTGGCGCAGGTGACGCGGGGCGGGGGGTTCCCGGTGGCGGCGCAGCCCAGCTCGGCCGGGGTCCCCTCCAGCCACAGCCGCCGCTCGGGGCAGCCGCGCTCGCCGATGCTCGGCTGGTCTGGGAGCGGCGGGGAAGGGGGTGATGGTCCCGGGTGACCTCCGAGATCAACCGGGAGCCCCCCGAGTCCCCCCCCGGCACCGCTGGGGCCGGTCCGAGCACAGCCGGGCCCCGCCCGGGGAGGTTCCGCCCCATCCCCAGCACCCCCAGACCCCGGTCCCTGCCGCACCCCGGTGCCACCCCGGTGTCCCCTCCCGCCACTCACACTCCACGGTGACAACGACGCTCCGCACGGCCACCCCGTGCCGGTTGGTGGCCCTGCACACGTAGCGGCCGCCATCGGCCCGAGTGACCACGCGGCCGCCCCGGCCGTGGGTGACCGCGCCGTGCTGGGTGCCGCCGTCACGGGCACAGCGCGTGCTGGGCGGGGGGTCCCCGTCGGCGCGACATTCCAGCTCCCGCCGCTGTCCCTCCACCCACACCCGGCGGGCCGGACACCCCGACTCGGACAGCGTGGGCTCATCTTGAGGAGGGGACACAGAGAGGACCCGGTCACCGCCGCGGCCACCGAGGGGCCCCGCCGGCATCCCGGTGCCGTCCCCGGTGCCACTCACACTCCACGCGGACGGTGACGCGCCGGCTGCGCGTCCCCAGCGCGTTGGTGGCGTTGCACACGTAGGTGCCGGCGCGGGCGCGGGTGACCGGCTCGGGCTCGCCGGTGGCCACGGCGACACCGTGGCGGCCGCACACCACGGTGGGCGCGGGGTTGCCGGTGGCGCGGCAGGACAGCGCTTCCCGCGTGCCCCGCACCCACGTGCGGTTGCCGGGGCAGCCGCTGGCCGGGATTTCGGGAAGATCTGGGAAAGAAAAGGGAGGTTGGGAATGCCGGGAGCGGCGGCGCGGCGCGGGCGGGCGGGGGGCGGCGCTGGGGACACGGTGGCAGCGGCAGGGGACACGGCCCGGTGCCGGGATGGCGCGACACTCACAGAGCACCGCGAGCCGCGCGTCCGTGTCCTTTGTCACCACGGTGTCACCGACGGCCAGGCTGGCCCGGCACCGGAATTCGCGACCGTCGTCGTCGCGCCGGGCCACCACCCTGAGGTCCAGCCGGGGCTGCGGCCCCTCGGCCAGGACGCCGCCGTCGGCATCGCGGAGCTGCAGCCGCACCGTGGCTGGCTCGGTGGCACCGGCGTGGCACGTCACCGTCACCTCGCTGCCCGCCGGCGCCGAGGCCGGGCTGAGCTCCAGGGCGGGCGCCGGGAATCCTGCGGGAAGGTTCCATGGATCCGAGCGGATTTGGGGACCCCGCGGTCCCCCCGCCACGCCCGCCCCGGTGCCTTACGGTAGACGTGGAGCTGCCTCCGCGCCGTCCGTGCCGCCGCGGCCACCGCGGCCGTGCAGCTCAGCTCCCGAGGGCCCGGCGTGAGCGGCGACAGCGTGGCGGTGGCTGTCACCGTGTCCCCGGCCACCGCCACGGTGACGTTCAGCGGCTCCTGGTCCAGGGCGGCGGTGACGCGGATGTCGCCGGCCGGGAAGGCGCCGGCGATCCGGCAGCTGGCGGTGCCGGCGGTGCCCGCCTCGAGAATGGCGGGGGCCTGGAGCTGGGGGGGCTCCGGGAGAGCTGCGGCGACAGCCCGGTGTCACCGGGAGGGGCCACGGAGGAGATGCCGGTGGCCAGGCCGTCCCCAGGCCCCGGTGGGGACACCAGGCCAGCGCTGTCACCGGCACCGTGACACGTCCCTGGAGCCAGGCACAGCATCCCAAAGGCCAGACCCTCACCAGGACCGCGATGCCCGTGGGGCCCCGGCGCCACCGGGAGGGTGACAGAGAGGCCACCGCGGATGGGGACAAGGACACCGCCACGCTGCCGTCCCCGCGGCCACTCACCGAACACCGACAGCGTGACGGGGACAGCGGCACGGGCGAAGAGGGGCCCGTGCGGCCGCAGCGACAGCTCGGCGTGGCAGGTGACATCCTGCCCGTGGTCGCCGCGGGTGACGGTCAGCAGGTGACTCACGGCCACGCTGGCGCTGCCCTCGGTGTCACCGAACCTCTCGGTCCGCAGCGTTTCGGCGCCGCGCCGCAGCGTCACCGTCAGGTTCCTCAGCGGGGCCACCTCCAGCACGTGGCACGTCAGGTTCCGGCTGTCCCCGACCGCCGCCACCGGCACCGGCTCCAGCGCCACCCGCTCCGGCAGCTCTGCGAACGAGGCGGGTGCCACCGCGGTGTCCCCTCGGTGTCCCCTCGGTGTCCCCTCGGTGTCCCCTCGGTGCCCCCCGGTGTCCCCCCGGTGTCCCCCCGGTGCCCCCTCGGTGCCCCTCGCTGTCCCCTTGGTGCCCCCCGGTGTCCCCTCGGTGTCCCCTCGGTGCCCCCCGGTGTCCCCCCGGTGCCCCCTCGGTGCCCCTCGGTGCCCCCCGGTGTCCCCCCCGGTGTCCCCCCCGGTGTCCCCCCCGGTGTCCCCCCCGGTGTCCCCTCGGTGTCCCCCCGGTGTCCCCCCCGGTGTCCCCCCGGTGTCCCCCGGTGTCCCCCCCCGCTGTCCCCGGCACTCACGGTAGACCAGGACGCCGGCGCTGGCGTTGGCTTCGGTGTGGCCGCAGCGGCCGGAGCAGGTGACGGGCCCGGGGTTCCACTGGGACACGTTTTGGAGGCGGAAGCTTTGCCAGCGGAGCCCCCCGGCCCCGGGGGCGGCGGGCAGGGGGGTCTCGAGCCCCAGCGTGGCGTTGCCCCCCGGGCAGGCGCTGCGGCTGCAGTTGATGGCCACCGAGCCCCCGAAGGCCACCACGGCCACCCGCGGCCAGGCCACCACGGTGAAGGTGCCCCGGGCGACCCCTGCGAGACCCCCACCACGGGCAGCCCCCCCGGCTGGGCACCGGCACCCCCCCGATTCCGGCTGGGGGGGGACCCCGGTGAGCCTGGGCTGAGACCCCCCCAACACTGCCGGGGTCCCCCCGTGTGCCCCCAACCCCCCCCCGGTCCTAAAGGTCCCCGCGGTTTTGGGGTCCTGGGGGTCTCTGTGTGTGATCCCCCCAGTATTTGGGGTCCCCATATCGGGTTGGGGGTTCCTGGGGGGTCCCTGTGTGTCCCCAGCCCCCCCAGTCCGAAAGGTCGCTGTGATTTTGGGGTCTTGGGTGACCCCCCCCCGCTTTTAAGGGTCCCGGTATTGGGTTGGGGGTCCCCGTGTGCCCCCTCCTCAAACACTGAAGGGTCGCTGATGTTTTGGGGGGGGGGGGTGTCTCTGCAGGTCCCCCCTTCCCACCGCCCCCGCCGCCCCCATCCCTGGGGTCCCCAGAGTCGCGTGCCCTGCCCCCCCCCCCCCCAAATTAAGGGGGTCCCTGCTGATTTTGGGATCTCCAGGGGTCTCCCTCAATTAACGGTCGCTGTTTTCTGGGATCCTCAGAGACGCCCCCTCCCCATTCTGGAGGGACCCCCCCGCCCCCCCCCCCAAAAAAACCCTCGACGACCCCCCACCAAAAAAAAAGAACCCCTGGAGCCCCCTCCCCTTTTACCTGCGAGCGCCAGAACGAGGGGGGGCAAAAGCCGCGTGGCGGGGCCGGGGGGTCCCATCGGGGGAGGAGGAGGAGGAGGAGGAGGGGGAGGAAGAGGAGGAGGAGGATGGAGCGAAGGAGGGAGGGAGGAAGAGGAGGGTGGGGATGGGGATGGAGCGGAGGAGGATGGAGACGGCGAGGAGGGAGGGGGGGAAGGGGGGAGGAAGAGGAGGATGAGGAGGGGGGATGGAGACGAGGAGGGAGGGGAGGAAGAAGAGGATGAGGATGGGGATGGGGAGGGGGATGAAGCGGAGGAGGAGGAGGACGGGGGGAAGAGGAGGAGGATGGGGAAGGGAGAAGAGGAGGATGGGGATGAAGCGGAGGAGGAGGAGGATGGGGAAGAGGAGGAAGAGGCGGCCGAGGCCGAAGGCAGCTCCTCCGCTGCCGCGCGCGCCGCCGCTCCCGCGGGGCCGCTCCTCCCCCCGCCCACGCCGACCCCCCCCCCCCCCCAATCCCCCCCATCCCCGCCCGGTGCTCGGAGCTTCACGAACCCCCCCACCCCCCCAAAAAAAAAACCCCTCCCCGAGCCCTCCCCGAACCCCCCCCAAACCCCTCCCCGCGTGGGCGGCTCCGGGGCGCGCGGGGGAGAAGCGACAGCGACAGACGGGACCACCTGGAGCGGCGGGGGGGGCGCGGGTGGCGAGGGCTGGGCCACCGGGAATGTCCCCGGGCGGGTCGGGGAGCGGGGGGGACGATCTGGGGACCCTCGGGATGGTCTGGGGACCCTCGGGATGTCCCCAGGTGGGTCGGGACGATCTGGGGACCCTCGGGATGTCCCCAGGTGCGTTGGGATGATCTGGGGACCCTCGGGACGATCTGGGGACCCTCGGGACGGTCTGGGGACCCTCGGGATGTCCCCAGGTGGGTCGGGACGATCTGGGGACCCTCGGGATGGTCTGGGGACCCTCGGGACGATCTGGGGACCCTCGGGATGTCCCCGGGTGGGTCGGGATGATCTGGGGACCCTCGGGATGTCCCCAGGTGCGTTGGGATGATCTGGGGACCCTCGGGACGATCTGGGGACCCTCGGGACGACCTGGGGACCCTCGGGATGTCCCCAGGTGCGTTGGGATGATCTGGGGACCCTCGGGATGTCCCCGGGTGGGTCGGGACGATCTGGGGACCCTCGGGATGGTCTGGGGACCCTCGGGATGTCCCCAGGTGGGTCGGGACGATCTGGGGACCCTCGGGACGACCTGGGGACCCTCGGGATGTCCCCGGGTGGGTCGGGATGATCTGGGGACCCTCGGGACGATCTGGGGACCCTCCCCTGGGATGCTGCCCCTGGGTCTGCCCCTGGCCCAGGACACGGGATGAGGGACAGGCGACAGCCCGGTCACCCCCAGCCCAGTGCCGGTCCCGGAATTCCAGCGGCCCATTCCCAATGGGTGTCACCTGCAGCGTTTATTGGTGGCACATGTCACCCTTGTCCAGCCTCTCTCTGTCCCCTCACTCTGGCTCCTGGTCCTCTCGCCAGCACCGAAATCCCGGGATTCAACCCCGGAGCACCCAGACCCCCGGTGCCACCACGGCCACCCCAAAATCAGCTCGAGGGACAAAGCCTGGAGCGATCCTGGCGGGATCTCACCATCCCGGCTTCCCAGTGCCGGCCCAGTCCATCCCAGTCCGGGCGCCGCCACCTCCCAGTAGCGTCCACCCCAGCGGCTGTGGCCAGTCCGCGGTGCCGTTGTCCCCTCGGGAAGGAGCCGGTGGCTGCGCTGGCCGTGCCGGACGCTCGCCAGCCCCTCCGCTGCCCCGTGTCCGGCTATGGGGCCTCCGGAGCGGATCCGTTGTGGGTAGTGGCAGCCTTGGAGCTGCCCAGCGGCTGCAGGAGCCTCATGTCCGCCACTGGCTGCCGCTTCCAGAGCCAGTATTCCCCGATTTTGGTGTGGTGGTGGTGGAGGAGGTAGAGCCCGGCCAGGCCGAGGAGGGCGAGCACCGGCAGCAGCACCCCCAGGAGCACCGGGAGCAGCGGGACGGGGTCGTCATCTGTGGGAAAAATGGGGTGGGGGGGTCAGGGGTCAGCGTCCTCAGGGACCCCCAAGACCCCCAGGACAGCCCCGAGCCCCCCCCAGAGCCCCAGGGCCGGTCACCCACACTGGACCCAGACGGTGACGTCGCGCTCGGCCGTCCCCAGCGCGTTGGTGGCCCGGCAGCGGTAGGTGCCGGCCTGGGCGCGGTCAGCGGGATACGGAGTTCCGGCGGTGATGGAATTCCCGTCCTTGGAACATTTCACCTCTGGCTTGGGTTTTCCCTTCGCTTTGCAGGCCAGGATCCCTTCCTGGCCCTCTGTCCAGTTCTGCTGCCCGGGGCAGCCCTCGCTGTCCAGCCGTGGTTTGGCTGCGGGAAAAAGCGGGATGAGGACGAGGAAAAACCGGGATAACGGCAAGGAAAAACCAGGATAGCGGCGAAGAAAAGGCGGGATAAGGATGAGGAAAAAGCGGGATAAGGACATGGAAAATCCGGGATAAGGACACGGAACTCACTGTGGACAACGATCTGGACTGACGTCCTCTTGACCACGTCCAGCAGCTTGGCCTCGCAGCTCAGCTCCAGCCCCAGCTCCGCGTCCGCCTCGCTCACGTTCACCCTGAAGGCCATCGGGGGCCGTCCCCAGTCCTGGGGGACGCGGCCGCCGGCCAGCACCCGCAGCTGGATGTCCTTGTTGGCGTCCGGCGGCAGCGCGCAGTCCCCGCTGACCACCGTGCCCGCGGCCGGAGTGGTGCTGGTGACGTTCAGCAGCGGCTCAGGGACATCTGTGGGGACGGCGGGGTTGGTGAGGCCACAATGGGGCACGGTCACTCCGCGGTCACTCTGCGGTCACTCACGGTAGACTTGCACGGTGGTGTCCGTCTGCCTCTCCACGCTGCCCACGCTGACGGTGCAAACCAGCTGCGCGCTGCCCGTCCGGTTGAGGGTGACCACGGCGGTGGCCTGGTGGCTGTGCTGACCGAGGGTGGCCGGGAAGGTCCGGTTGTCGGCCGTGATGGTGAAATTGGCCGCAGAGATGTCGGGGCGGACGGCGCAGGTGACATTGAAGGGCATCCCCAGCGCCGGCTGCTGGGGCGAGGACAGGCAGGGACCCTCGGGCAGCGCTGGCACGGGGAGGGGACACGGGGGTGAGCCAGGGGCGGGAAAACGGGGGAAAACATCAGGAAAACAGGGAAAACAGCGGGAAAAGAGCGGGAAAACACCGGCTCACCGGTCAGGTTCAACACGAGCGGCTTGGAGGCAACTCTGACGGGGTCCCCGTGCGGGGACACGTCCAGCAGCGCCTCGCAGGTGACGTTTTTGCTGTCGTCCTCCACCCGGACGGGCAGCTGGTGGCTCAGGCGGACGGTGTCCGGCTGCATCCAGCCGGGCCCCTGGAAGGTTCCGGAGGCCAGGACGGCGCTGGCGCTCCGCAGGGTCACGGTGACGTTCCCCAGGGGCGCGGTGCCGGACACGGAACACGACAGATCCCACGTGTCCGGGCGGGAAGGGGTCATTATGGGAGCCGGGATACCTGGGGGGACACACGGAGAGATCCGGAGGGGTGGGATCAGGGCTGGAGGGGTGGGGCAGCTCAGGGGGGTTGTGGTGAAAAATCCCAGTAAAATCCCCGTAAAATCCCTATAAAATCAGTATAAAATCCCCATAAAATCCCTATAAAATGAGTATAAAATCCCCATAAAAGCCCCATAAAATCCCTATAAAATCATTGTAAAACCCCTATAAAATCAGTATAAAATCTCCATAAAATCCCTACAAAATCAGTATAAAATCCCTATAAAATCATTGTAAAACCCCTATAAAATCAGCTTGAGATCAGCATAAAATTCCCATAAAATCCCTATAAAATGGAGTTTTCCCGGCCAGGAATTCCCAATCTTACTGTAGACGATGACCGGGATCGGCTTCACCACCCTCTTGCTGTTGGGGCAGGTGTGGAAGATGAAACTGGTGGAATTCCACTCGGTGACCTTGACCAGCCTCAGCACCTTCTCTCCCGGTTTTCTGGACACCACCTCCTTCTGCATGTAGGTCTCGATGTCGGGAATTCCGGATTTGGAGGGGTCGGAGCCGCCGCACCTCGCCCGCAGCTTCACCTGGATGGAGCCGCCCTGTTCCACCACCAGCACGGCCGGCTCGGTCCAGAGCTCCACCGAGGGCTCCAGTTGTCCTGCCGGGAGAATTCCAGGGGGTTGGAATTCCGGAGGAAACCCATCGCCATCGGTGGGAAGCCCCCAGGTTGGCCCCATGGCCAGAAAGTTGGGGGGAAGGCCGAGGGGACCCCCAGGCTCATCCCCATCCCTGAATTTCGGTGCTTTCCCAGCAAAACATCCACAGCCGACGGCACCGAGGTGCCGAGGAAGCCCCCAAAATTCGGCTGAAGCCTCCCAGGATGCGGAGAAAAAACCCCGAAATGTTGAGGAAGCCTCCCAAAAGTGAGGAGGAAACCCTTCAAGGTTGTGTGGGAAGACCCCAAAATGCAGAGGAAGCCCCCCCAGGGTGAGTGGGAAGCCCCCAGAAATTTAGGGAACACGCCCCAGGACGCAGAGGAAAAGCCCCGAAGTGTTGAGGAAGCCCCCAAGAGTTCGGCAGAAGCCCCCGCGGGCCCGTGGAAGCCCCCTCGGGCCGAGTCGCCACCCCAGGTCGGGGGGATTTCCCGACTTCCGAACCTCCTTTAGCGGAACCGTCCTGCCCCTTCCCGGAATGCCCGCGCCAGGAAGGGAGGGAGGGAGGGAGGCAGAATTCCCCTGTTTTTCATGGATTTCGCAAGGATAAACAAACATTCCCCGCTCGATGCCGCGGCGGGGGCAGCGACAGGGGCCGGGGAGGGGGGTGCTGGGGCAGCTCCGGTAGCCACATCCTGTCCCGCACACCCCCCCACACCGGGCGCGGTGGCACCGCGGGGGATGGGGACACGCGGGGACACCCCCGGGGGTCGCCAGGTCCCCGCCACCCCCCGCTCGGTGCCACCCCCGGGGTCCCTTCCTCACCTGCGATGACACCCAGGGTGCCCAGGGCCAGCGGCAGCAGCGCGGGGAGCATCATCCCGGGGGGGACAGCGGCTCCGGGAGCGCCGGGGTGCGCCGGGGACACCGGGGAGGCTCCGGTGGGGCTCGGTGGGTTCAGGGTCTCTGGGGTGGATCCGGTTCGGCTCCGGACCCCGGGATGGGTCGGTGCAGGCGCTCCGGGAGCACCGGGAAAGGTCCGGTCGCGCTTTCCCGGGATGGGTCGATTTGGGCTCTCCGGGAGCACCGGGAAGGGTTCGGTCGGACTCTCCGGGATGGATCGGTCCGGGCTCTCCGGGAGCACCGGGAAGGGTCGGTTCGGGCCCTCCGGGATGGATCGGTTCGGGCTCTCCGGGAGCACCGGGAAGGGTCGGGTCGGACTCTCCGGGATGGATCGGTCCGGGCTCTCCGGGAAGGATCGGTTCGGGATCTCCGGGAGCACCGGGAAAGGTCCGGTCGGACTCTCCGGGAAGGGTCGGTTCGGGTTGTCCGGTTGGGTCCCTTGGGGCTCTTCCGGCTGCGCCCGGTCGGAGTCTCCGGGCCGGGTGGGGGTCTCTGGGCGAGCACCGCACCCTCCGTCCCCCGCTCCGGTCACTCCCTCGCTCCGGTCACTCCCTCGCTCCGGTCCGTCTCCCGGTCACTCCGCGTGTCTCTCCGCTCGGGGCGTGCCTTTTATAACCCAGCCCGTCCCGCCCCACCGGGGAATTTCCGGGGCCTCGGGAACTTCGCGCCGGGACCCCCCGGTAACGGCGGCCGCGGGGCTGGAGGGGCCTCCCGGGGCGGACTCCGGCCCCTCCTGCCCCACCCCGGGGCAATTTCCCTGCCCCCCCGGCCCATCCCGGGGCAGTTTTGGTGTCCCTCTGTCCCTCTGCCACGTCCCCCTTGTCCCCACGTGTCGCCGTGGTCACCCTGGGGGTGCCCCCAAACGGAGGGGGGGGGTCGGGGGTCATCTTTAAGCCCCCCAAGGCCCCGATTTGCCACCCCCGCTCGCCACGGGGCTGTCGCCTGGGGGGGGGGTGGCTCCAGAGGCCACCACTGGGTGCTGGTGCCACCGCAGCTGCCACTTCCTCTTATTGTGTCGCTTTTTGACACTCCGGGGGGTTTTTGTCACCCCTGGAACCGTGGGAACGTCCCTGATGTCCCCAGGGTGGTTCCTGATGTCCCCGGGGTGGTTCCTGATGTCCCCGGGGTGGTTCCAGCCCCAGGACCTCCCATCCCTGATGTCCCCAGGATGGTCCCTGATGTCCCCGGGGTGGTTCCAGCCCCAGGACCTCCCATCCCTGATGTCCCCAGGATGGTTCCTGATGTCCCCAGGATGGTCCCTGATGTCCCCGGGGTGGTTCCTGATGTCCCCAGCGCGGTTCCAGCCCCAGGATGATCCCTGATGTCCCCAGGATGATCCCTGATGTCCCCAGGGTGGTCCCCGCTGTCCCCAGGGTGGTCCCCGATGTCCCCACAGTGTCCCCACTGCCCTCTCCCGGCGTTTTCCTTTCCCTGGAGGCCCCCCTGGTGACACCCCGCCTCGTCACCCTCCCTCTTGTCACCCTCCCTCTTGTCACCCCCAGAGGGAAGTCCCGTGACGATTGTCACAGCCACGCGGTTTCGCTTCTGCGCCCCGCGGGTGTCACATCCCCTTGTGGAGGTGACGGTCCCCTCCGCACGGCCACAGTGCCACCGCCGCTCCCGGGGCGCGCTGTCCTTGTCCTTGTCCCCCGGGATGGAATGTCCGCGATCCCGGGAGCCTCCCTCGGCCTCGGCCGGGCTTTGGGGGCCGCGGCGCTGCGGGAAGGGGGACAGGGACGTTGGGGACACTGGGACAGGAGGCACGGGGACAAGGGGGACGGCGCCAGCTGAGTCAGCAGGACGTGGCCCGGCGCCAGCGTCCCCTCGTGCCGCTGTCACCTCCCGCAGCTCCGGCCACTCCCTGGCCCCCGCTGTGTCCCCTCCTGTCCTGGGGTGTCCCCTGGAGTGTCCCCCCAGCCCCATTTGGGGCCCGTCCCCAGCCCTGTCCCCTCCTGTCCTGGGGTGTCCCCTGGGGTGTCCCCTCAGCCCCATTTGGGGCCCGTCCCCAGCCCTGTCCCCTCCCGGCCGTGCCAGGAAGCGGCTCCAGACCTGCCCCGTGATTTTCCCTTCGGAGCCAATTCCCGGAAAAACCGGGAGAAAGTGGGAAAATCCTCCCCAAAAGCAGCGCGATGGGCGTGGCCGGGAGACCCCCAAAAAAACCCCATGGGGAGGGGGGTCCCAGTTCCCCCCCAGTTGGATCCCAGCACCCCCCCAAGGCGCCCAATCCCCAAATTTTTCCCAGGATATTCCCCCAAAAAAACAGTTGCTCCTGGTTGGCACCCCAAAAATTCCCTTAGGATCCCCAAAATCCCCTCAGGATCCCCAAAATTCCTCTTTAGATCCCCAAAATTCCCCTTCAGATCCCCGAAATCCCCCCTGAACCTCCACGCCCCACCCCGGGGGGTCCCGGCATTCCCAGATTTCCCCTTGGGAATGGGGGGGGGGCTCCCCAGTTCCCACCACAGCAAAAATTCCTGAAGGATTTGGGATCTGGCCGAGGTCACTCTCGAACTTCCTCTTTTTTTTTTTTTTCTCCCTTTGTTATTCCCAAATTTCTTCCTTTTCCGGCTCCCCTCTTCCTGAGAAGGGGCCAGGGATGGGGACATTTGGGGGGGGAGGGGACACCAAAAATCCCTCTGTGACCCCAAAATTCCCGGCCACCCGCTCCAGATGCGGTCGGGATTTTGGGGAGGGGGCTGGAATTAAGGAGGGGAGCTCCAAATGGGGTTGGGATTTTGGGGAGGGGGCTGGAAAAGGGGTCGGGATTTTAGGGAGGGGGATCCCAAAGGGATTGGGATATGGGGCAGCCCCAAAAAGAGCTGGAAAAACCCCAGATTTCCCCCTCCCCCCCCCCAAAATAAAAACAAGGGCAATGAAAAAAGTCCCTTTAATGCCACAGCAGTGCCCGACGACCCCAAACCCCTTCCTGATGGGATCGGGGCCAGATCCTGCCCCGGCAAGGGGTGGATCCCAAACGGAGGCATCAAATCCCGAATTGGGGGGGTCAAATCCCAAATTGGGGGGGGTCTCAGCCGGCCCGGGGGGGCTCCAGGAGGTCCCTGTAGGGCACAGAGAGGGGACACCACCCCAAGGACCACAGCGACCCCAAACCCCTTCCCCATGGGACCGGGGCCGCATCCTGCCCCACTGGGAGGGTGTCAAACCCCAAACGGGGGTCCCCATCCCAAATGGGGGTCCCGATGGCACCTGGGGGGGGTCTCAGCCGGCCCGGGGGGGCTGCGGGAGGTCCCTGTAGGGCAGCGAGAAGGGATAGAGGGCCGAGAAGCGCCGGTCGTGCCACAGCAGCCGCTGCTCCAGGAAGGTGACGGCGCCCAGGGTCAGCACCAGCGTCCGGTGCTTCAGCAGGCTGTGCACGTTGAGCCCTGAGGGGACAGCTTGGGGACATCAGGGGACACGGCCTGTCCCTCCCTGCTGTCCCCTGAGTGCCCCCAGCCCCACGGACAACGCCCTGCCCACTGTCCCTGCCACCCCAGATCGTCCCCGCTGTGCCCAGGCCATCTCCAGACTGGCCCCAGCCCTTTCTTGCTGTCCCCAAAGTGTCCCCAGCCCCATGGACACCCCATCCCCTTTGTCCCTGCCGTCCCCAGCCCTTCCCCACCGTCCCCAGACTGTCCCCACGGATACCCCACCCCAAAACATCTCGGGTGTCCCCAAAGTGTCCCCAAGTGGTTCGGGTCTCACCCAGGGCTGGGATGAGCGTGATGGATTTGAGGCCCTCAGCCGCGG
This sequence comes from Corvus moneduloides, assembly GCF_009650955.1. Taxonomy (NCBI): domain Eukaryota; kingdom Metazoa; phylum Chordata; class Aves; order Passeriformes; family Corvidae; genus Corvus; species Corvus moneduloides. The sequence goes on from NC_045507.1 coordinate 800,379, forward strand.
CGCTGATGTTCTCCGGGAACTCATTCCTGGGGGAAAAAGGGGATTGGAGCGTCCCCAAAATGTCCCCGAGGTGTCCCCAAAGCAGGGACAGCCAGCCCAGATATCCCCAAGTTCGTGGTGCTCCATCCGTGATGTCCCCAGGATGCTTCTTGATGTCCCCAACCCCACGGACACCCCGTCCCCACAGTCCCTGCCACCCCAGCTTGTCCCTGCTGTCCCCAAGCCCCCTCCAGGTCCCCCTCTCTCACACGTCCACCATGAGCACGGACTGTCCCCAGCGCCGGACCCTCGCCAGCTCCAGCAGGTACCGGGGGTCACTCGTGGGCACCTCCAGCGTGTCCACCACGTGCAGGTCATCCTGCAGGGACCAGGGGACACCGTCACCCCGTCCCCAACCCCCCGAGCGTCCCCAAACCCCGCCGGGGACACCCCCGTACCTGCATCAGCTTCACGGTCAGCGCCACCTTCAGTGCCAGCACCCGCACCCTCATGGGCACCATGTAGAAGTAGCTGGTGGGACCGCGGGGCCCGTGGGCGATGCCACCTGCCAGGAGCCACCGCGGTGACGTCCCCAGGCTGGTGACAACCCCCGCAGGAGCCGGTTTTGGGGTGTCCCACCCGCCCGTGCCGGGCACTCACCCCCGCGCCACAGCGGCGAGCGGATGGAGCCGTGCCGGGCGCGGCCGGAGCCCTTCTGGCGCCAGGGCTTGCGGCCCCCGCCGCGCACCTCAGCGCGGCTCCTGACGCTGGCGTGGCTCTGGGGGACAGGCAGGGCACACAAAGGGGGGCACGGGTCAGCCCTGAGCCCGCACAGCAGCGGGACGGGGTGGTGGTTGCTGCTCGGGACTCCCAGACCCTTTCTTGGGATGCCCCCAAACCCTTCTTGGGACCCCCCCAAATCTTCTTGGGACCCTCCCCAGGCCTTTTTGGGATCCCCCTAAGGCTCCCCCGCCCCCTTAAACCCCCTCCTGCCACCCCAAATCACCCTTTTTGCCCCCAAACCCCCCTTTCTGTCCCCAAATCCCCCTTTTTGCCCCTCAAATCCCTCCCCCACCCCCTTAAACTCCCTCCTGCCACCCCAAATCCCCCTTTTTGCCCCCAAACCCCCCTTTTAGCCCCACTTTTTGCCCCCAAATCCCCCTTTTTGCTCCTCAAATCCCTCCCCTACCCCCTTAAACTCCCTCCTGCCACCCCAAATCCCCCTTTTTGCCCCTCAAATCCCTCCCCCGCCCCCTTAAACTCCCTCCTGCCACCCCAAATCCCCCTTTTTGCCCCCAAACCCCCCTTTCTGTCCCCAAATCCCCCTTTTTGCCCCTCAAATCCCTCCCCCACCCCCTTAAACTCCCTCCTGCCACCCCAAATCCCCCTTTTTGCCCCCAAACCCCCCTTTTTGCCGCACTTTTTGCCCCCAAATTCCCCTTTTTGCTCCTCAAATCCCTCCCCTACCCCCTTAAACCCCCTCCTGCCAGCCCAAATCCCCTTCTTGCCCCCAAATCCCTCTTCTTGCCCCCAAATCCCCTTCCCCCCCCGCCCCTTTTTGCCCCCTCAAGCCCCCTCCCCACACTCACGATCCTCTTGTAGTTCCTCTGCCACGTGGCCACCGTGTGCAGGATGTCCAGCCTGGTGGGGAGGGGGACAAGGGACACTCGGGTCACTCAGGGGTCACTCGGCCACCCTCCCAAGTCCCCAGGGCCGCCCCCAGACCCCTGACCTGGGAGTGACAGCGAAGACATCGGGGTGAAGGTCGGTGAGACCCCGCAAAGTGTCCTCGGGGTGACGCAGGGACTCCACCCAGGCCTGGACAGGGGACAGGTGGGAGGGGACAGGGACGCTGCAGCTCCGGAGCACCGGGGACAGCGGCAGGGCCGGCGCTGGTGGCTTCTCTGGGGGGAAGGGGACACGTGGGGACAGCGGGGATGGTGACAGCTCTGCCTGGGAACGCTGCGAGGGGGGGCCTGGCACCCCCCCAGAGCGGGGACAGCCAGGCCTGAGGTCCCCAGGGCGGTCCCTGATGTCCCCAGAATGGTTCCTGATGTCCCCAGGGCGGTCCCTGATGTCCCCAGAATGGTCCCTGATGTCCCCAGGGCGGTCCCTGATGTCCCCAGGGCGGTCCCTGATGTCCCCAGGGCGGTCCCTGATGTCCCCAGACACCTCAAACCAGAGACACCCAGCACTGCTGTCTCTAGGGTGATCCACAACGCCCCCAGGATGGTCCCTGACGTCGCCAGGGTGTCCCCAACCCCGCGGTGGCCCTGTCCCCACCGTCCCCCAGGGTGTCCCCAGACACCCCAAACCAGGCACCCCCAGCCCTGCTGTCCCCAGGATGATTCAGGATGTCCCCAGCCCCCCGCACTCACCGCTGCGGGGCTCGGGGGCCGCGGGCGGGGCCGGGGGCGCCGTCGAGAGCTGCGTGAGGGGAGCAATGGCGGGCGGGAGCGATCAAACCACGGCCTGAGGAAGGGGGGGGATACGACCCCCGCCCGCCCCCCAGCCCCAGTGTTGGGTCCGTTCCGGGACCCCCGACACCCCCCCAGGCCGAGCTCACACTTGGTACCGCCCCGCCCCTCAGCAATGGCCCCGCCCCTTCCGCGCCCTCAAGGTCCCAGCCCCGTTCCCGGTGCCGCTCCCGTTCCCGGTGCCGGTACCGCTCCCGTTCTCCCCTCGGCCCCGTTCCCGGTGCCGCTCCCGTTCTCCCCTCGGCCCCGTTCCCGGTGCCGGTGCCGCTCCCGTTCTCCCCTCGGCCCAGCCTCGGTGCCGTTCCCGTTCTCCCCTCGGCCCCGTTCCCGGTGCCGTTCCCGTTCTCCCCTCGGCCCAGCCCCGTTCCCGGTGCCGTTCCCCGCCCGCTCTCACCGCGGCCCAGCCCCGGCCCCTGCTCCAGGCCCTCAGGGCGGCAGCGGCCGCCCCCGCGCGGATCATGGCGGGAAAGCGCGCGGCGGGGCGAGGAGGCGCGGTGACGTCACACACCCCCCCACGCGCGCGCGGCGTCAGTTCCGGCGGGGCGGAATGGCGGGAAAAGGGGAGGAAGGGGAGGGGGCGGCAGCCCCGGGACCCCTCCCCTTTGTGCCCCCCCTCGGTGCCCCCCACCCCAATGTCCCACCCAGTGCCCCCCGTTAACCCCGCCCCAGTGCCCCCCACCCCAGTGACCCCCATTAACCCAGCCCCACTGCCCCCCACCCCAATGTCGCCCCCTCCCCAGTGACCCCCCAATAGCCCCCCCATCCAACTGTCCCTTCCCAGTGTCCCCGTCCCTTCCCAGTTTCCTTTCCCAGTGCCAGTCCCATTCCCAGTTTCCCTTCCCACTACCAGTCCCATTCCCAGTGCCCTTTCCAGTGTCCCCGTCCGTTCCCAGTCCCCTTCCCAGTGTCCCATTCCCGGTGCCCTTCCCAGTTTCCCTTCCCAGTGCCAGTCCCATTACCAGTGCCCTTCCCAGTGTCCCCGTCCCTTCCCAGTTTCCCTTCCCAGTGTCCCCGTCCCTTTCCAGTTTCCCTTCCCAGTGCCCTTCCCATTCCCAGTGCCCTTCCCAGTGTCCCTGTCCCAGTGTCCCCGTCCCTTCCCAGTGCCCTTCCCATTCCCAGTGCCCTTCCCAGTGTCCCTGTCCCAGTGTCCCCGTCCCTTCCCAGTGCCAGTCCCATTCCCAATTTCCCTTCCCGGTGTCCCCGTCCCTTCCCAGTTTCCCTTCTCACCACCAGTGTCCATTCCCAGTACCCCTTCCCGGTGTCCCTGTCCATTCCCAGTTTCCCTTCCCAGTGCCCTTCCCAGTGTCCCTGTCCATTCCCAGTTTCCCTTCCCACTACCAGTCCCAGTCCCAGTGCCATTCCCAGTGTCCCTGTCCCAGTGTCCACTTCCCAGTGCTCTTCCCAGTGTTCCTGTCCATTCCCAGTTTCCCTTCCCACTGCCCTTCCCAGTGTCCCTGTCCATTCCCAGTGCCCTTCCCAGTGCCATTGCCACTTCCCAGTGTCCGTGTCCCTTCCCAGTTTCCCTTCCCAGTTTCCCTTCCCACTACCAGTTTCCATTCCCAGTGCCACTGTCCCTTCCCAGTTTCCCTTCCCAGTGCCCATTCCCATTCCCAGTCCCAGTTTCACCTCCCAGTCCCGTTTCCCTGTCGGGGAGGGGGGGTCCCGGGGGCGGAATTCCCGGTGGGATCCCGGCGCTGGTGGGGGGCTGGGATGGGAATGGAGGGGCCGGCATGGAAATCTGGGAATTCTTTTCCCCTTCTTCTCCCTTTTTTTCCCCTTTCCCCCCTTTTTTTCCATCCCCTCTCCGAGCGGGATCGGGAATTCCGCATGGATTGTGGGGGGGGGGCCCATCCCATCCCCCTCTCATCCCGCCCATCCCCCCCGCCCCCAAATCCCGCCCATCCCATCCCAATCCCGCTCCTGGTTCCAATTAAATCCCTTCCCCGGCCCCTCGCACCCCCCGCCCCCTCCCCGCGCTCCATATTTGGGGGAGGGGGTGTTGGGAATGAGACCCCCCCCCTCCCCACAACCCCCCCCGATCTTCCCCCCCCCCAGCCCCGAATTCCTGCGTGGAAAATCCGGGAAATTTTTCCGGGCGTGAAAAATCCCAACAAAAAAATCCCCAAAATTTGAACACCCCAAAATCCCCCCGGGACGGCGGGGGCGGGGGAGGGGCGGGGTTTTATCCCCCCCCCCCCCCCCGCCGCGTTTTGGGGGTCTCAGATACTCCAAAAGGGGGACAAGGGGGGGGGGGTTTGTTGTCCCCCTCCCCATTTTGGGGGGTCTCAGCCATGGGGGGGGGGGGTGACACGGTGGCCTCGCCCCTCGCCGGGGGGGGTGGCCCAGGACCAGCCCCGCCCCCCCCCCCCCAATGTTGGGACCGGGACGGGCGCTCAGCGCTGCCGGGACCGGCCCCGGGACCGGTGAGACCCCAAAATCGCCCCCCCCGGACCCCCGACCCCCCTGTGCCACCCCCTGGGGACCCCCCCTCATTGTCCCGCTGTCCCCTCCCTCCCCGGGCCACCAGCGCGGGGGGAGGGGGGGCACAGAAAGGGACCCCCGTGCTGTCCCCAAGGGTGGGGGGGACACGGGGAGGGCTCCCAGGATTTTGGGGGGGGGTGTCCCCAAAAGTGTGTGGGAGGGGGACACATCGGGGTGGCCCCGCGGGGGGGTTCAGGTGCCACCCACGCCCCCCCCCCCCCCCCCATTGTCGCCATCCCGGCCCAGCTGTTTCGGCCACGCCAACATCTGGCTCGCAGCTGGCGGGCGGGGGGAGCATCCCAATTGTTGGGGAGGGGGGGGTCGCGTCCTTGGGGGGCACTTTTGGGACCCCCGGGCACCTCTCGGGGTGGGTTTGGGGGTCCCCAAAAGATTTGAGAGTCCCCAAAGTCGCGGGGGTCCCATGCTCTGGGTGGGGGGGGAGTCGGTGACAGCGACCCCGCCGTGTCCCCCCACGCGTGTCCCCACATTGGGGGGTCCCCAAATTTTTTTGGGGGGGGGTCCTCGAGCTCTCGGCAGTCCCCAAAATCCCGGGGGTCCCGTGCTGGGGGGAGGGGGGGAGGTTCGGTGACAGCGACCCCGCCGTGTCCCCGTGTCCAACCCCCCCACGCGTGTCCGGGCTCGGGGGGGGCTCGGGGGGGTCTCGGGGGGGTTCCGGGGGCCCCCCCGCTCCCGTCGCGGCCGCCGCCCCCGCGGCTAAACCCGGCTTTAAGCTCGGCCTCCGCCCTGATCCGATTTGCTCCGGGATATTTCGGGATCGAACGGCCCCCGGTGACCCCCCCGCGGCCCCTCCCCCCACCGGGGCTGGGGGGTCCCGGGTCCCCTCCCCCACCCGGGGGCGGATCCTGGTGGGATTCTGGGGTGGGATCCGAGCTGGGATCACGGGCTGGGGTCCCAAGGGGCGATCCCGGTGCGGGATCCCAGTTTGAGGTCCCGGTGGGATCCCCAGGGGTCCCAGTTCAGGATCCCAGTGTGGGATCCCAGTTTGGGGTCCCGGTGGGATCCCCAGGGGTCCCAGTTCAGGATCCCGGTGCAGGATCCCGGTTTGGGGTCCCGGTGGGATCCCCAGGGGTCCCAGTTCAGGATCCCGGTGCGGGATCCCAGTTTGGGGTCCCGGTGGGATCCCCAGGGGTCCCAGTTCAGGATCCCGGTGCGGGATCCCAGTTTGGGGTCCCGGTGGGATCCCCGGGGGTCCCAGTTCAGGATCCCAGTGCGGTTCCCGGGGCAGATCCCGGTGTGGGCTCCCAGTTGGGAATCCCAGTTCCCGCAGGTCCCAGTGAGGAATCCTGGGGTGGGATCCTGGTTTGGGATCCCGGTTTGGGGTCCCGGTTTGGGGTCCCGCTGTGACTCCTGGGGCAGGATCCCGGTGCGGGATCTCGGGGCACGGTCCCGGTGCGGTTCCCAGTCCCGGTGCGGTTCCCGGTGCGGGATCCCGGTTTCTGGGGCAGGATCCCTGTGCGGGGAATCCAGTTTGGGATCCCAGGGCACGGTCCCGGTGCAGGATCCCGGTTTGGAATCCCAGGGCCGTTCCCGGTTTGGGATCCCGGTCTGGATTCCCGGTTTGGGATCCCGGGGCCGTTCCCGGTTTGGGATCCCGGTTTGGAATCCCGGGGCCGTTCCCGGTTCGGGATCCCGGTCTGGGATCCCGGTTTGGAATCCCGGGGCCGTTCCCGGTCTGGGATCCCGGTTTGGGATCCCGGGGCCGTTCCCGGTTCGGGATCCCGGTTTGGGATCCCGGGGCCGTTCCCGGTCTGGGATCCCGGTTTGGGATCCCGGGGCCGTTCCCGGTCTGGGATCCCGGTTTGGGATCCCGGGGCCGTTCCCGGTCTGGGATCCCGGTTTGGGATCCCGGGGCCGTTCCCGGTCTGGGATCCCGGTTTGGGATCCCGGGGCCGTTCCCGGTTTGGGATCCCGGTCTGGGTTCCCGGTTTGGGATCCCGGGGCCGTCCCGGGGGTCTCGCCGCCCCCGGCCCCGCCCGTTCCCCCCCCGCTGCCTCCGCGGGGGCGGGCGGGAAGGGGAAGGGGAAGCGGCGGATGCTCCGCGCCGGTTCCGACCGGGACCGGCGGCTCTCACCGGCACCGGTACGAGGGTCCGGGGGGGTCCGGAGGGGTCCTGAGGGGGTCGCGGGGGGCGGCGGGAGCCAGGGGCGGTGTCCCGGCACCGGGCGCGGCTGCGCGAGGCGGGACAGCACCGGGGGCTCGGGGACCGCTCCGGGGGCTCTGGGACGGGAACAGGGGAGCTCCGGTACCGGGACGGCTCCGAGGGGAGCTACAGGACGGGACCGGGGGGCTCCGGGAGCGCCCTGGGACGGCTCCGGGGGCTCCGAGACGGGACTGAGACCGGTACCGGGCCGGCTCCGGGACGCCACCGGGACCTGGCGGGGGCTCCTGGACGGAGCGACCACCGGGGCTCCTTCACCCCCCCCTCACCCCCCCCTGGGTGCCACCCCCGGAGCCCTCGGGGGTCCCGCACCGGGAGGAACCGGGCGGGGGGGGCCCTACCCGGGGTCCCGTCCCGGAATTTGGGGAGGGGGGACACGGTACCGAGAGTCCCGTCCTGAACTGGGAGGGGGGGAACCAGTACTGGGAGTCCCATCCCTGACTGGGGGGACACCCGGTGGCACCGGGAACGCCACCCCCAACCGGGGGGACACGGGGGGGACACGGGGGGACCCCTCCCCGACCCAGCGGTGACGTCGCCCGGTGTCCCCGTCCCTCACCGGCCGCGTCCTTCCCAGCCCCCCGGGGTGCTCCCGACGAGATCTCTGTCACCCCCAGCCGCCCCGGTGTCCCCTCCTGCCACCCCGGTGTCCTCTCAGTGTCCCCCCTGTTCTCCCAGCGCCATTCCCGACGGGATCTCTGTCACCCCCAGCCACCCCGGTGTCCCCTCCTGCCACCCCAGTGTCCCCCCAGCCACCCCAGTGTCCCCCCAGCCACCCCGGTGTCCTCTCAGTGTCCCTCCCGTTCTCCCAGCGCCATTCCCGACGGGATCTCTGTCACCCCCAGCCACCCTGGTGTCCCCTCCTGCCACCCCGGTGTCCCCCCCAACCACCCCAGTGTCCCCCCAGCCACCCCGGTGTCCTCTCAGTGTCCCTCCCGTTCTCCCAGCGCCATTCCCGACGGGATCTCTGTCACCCCCAACCACCCCGGTGTCCTCTCAGTGTCCCTCCCATTCTCCCAGCGCCATTCCCAATGGGATTTCTGTCCCCCAACCACCCTGGTGTCCCCTCCTGCCACCCCGGTGTCCCCCCAACCACCCCGGTGTCCCCTCAGGTGTCCCCCCCGTTCTCCCATCGCCATCCCCACATTCCCACCCTGCCTCTCGTCCACCCCGCAGGTCTCTGGCCGGAGCCATGTCCCGGCGGCGCTGACCCTCGGCGGCGCGCCCGGCCCGGCCTCACCATGGGGAGCATCTACAAGGAATATTTCAACCGCGACAAGATCCGCGAGCACTACAACTACACCAAGGGCGACGGCGACGCCTCCGCGCCCTCGCGCTCCGTGGGCTCCGTCCTCATCGTCATCCTCTGCTGCTTCATCGTCCTGGAGAACCTGCTGGTGCTGGTGTCCATCTGCCGCAACAAGCGCCTGCACTTGGCCATGTACATCTTCATCGGCAATTTGGCCGCCTCCGACCTCTTGGCCGGCACGGCCTTCATGGTCAACACGCTGCTGTCCGGCAGCACCACCTTCAGCCTGACGCCGGTGCAGTGGTTCGTGCGGGAGGGCACGGCGTTCGCCACGCTGGCCGCCTCGGTGTTCAGCCTGCTGGCCATCGCCATCGAGCGCCACGTGGCCATCACCAAGGTCAAGGTGTACGGCAGCGACAAGAACTGCCGCATGGTGCTGCTGATCGGCGCCTGCTGGGTGATCGCGGCCGCCGTGGGCAGCCTGCCCATCATGGGCTGGAACTGCATCAGCGACCTGGGCGACTGCTCCACGGTGCTGCCGCTCTACTCCAAGCGCTACGTGCTCTTCGTCACCACCATCTTCACCCTCATCCTGCTGGCCATCGTGGGGCTCTACACGCGCATCTACTGCATCGTCCGCTCCAGCCACGCCGAGATCGCCTCGGCGCAGACCTTGGCTTTGCTCAAGACCGTCACCATCGTGCTGGGAGCCTTCATCGTCTGCTGGCTGCCCGCCTTCATCATCCTCCTCATGGACGCCTCGTGCCCCGTCCGCGCCTGCCGGGTGCTCTACAAGGCCAATTATTTCTTCGCCTTCGCCACGCTCAACTCGGCGGCCAACCCCGTCATCTACACGCTGAGGAGCAAGGACATGCGCGCCGAGTTCCTGCGCCTGCTGTGCTGCTGCGGGAGGGGCCGGCGGCCGCGGCCGCCCGGCCGGGCGGGGGTCCCGCTGCGCACGTCCAGCTCGCTGGACAAGGCGGCGGCGACGGCGCCCTGCCCCAAAGGGGAGACGGCCACAGCGCCGCTGACCCGCGAGTGCACCACATCCGTGTGATGGGGGAGGGGTTGTGGTCAGCTGGGGGGGGTTGTGGTCAGTCTGGGGGTGCTCCTTGGGTGCTGCGGGGGTTGGTGGGTGGGGCAGGATTGAGCCGTGGGTGGCCTGGGGATGGTCTGGGGACACCCTGTGGACACCCCATGGACACCCCAAGGTCACTCCACAGCTCCATGGACACCCCATGGACACCCCACAGCCTTGTGGACACTCCAAGGCCACCCCACGGCCCTGTGGACACCCCATGGACATCCCAAGGTCATTCCACAGCTCCATGGACACCCCATGGACATCCCATGGATGCCCCATGGACACCCCACGGCCCTGTGGACACTCCAAGGCCCTGTGGACACTCCAAGGCCACCCCACAGCCCCGTGGACACTCCAGGGCCACCCCACGGTCCTGTGGACACCCCATGGACACGCCATGGCCCTGTGGACACCTCGAGGCCACCCCACGGTCCTGTGGACACTCCAAGGCCACCCCATGGTCCTGTGGACACTCCAAGGCCCCGTGGACACTCCAAGGCCACCCCACGGTCCTGTGGACACCCCGTGGACACCCCATGGACACCCCATGACCTTGTGGACATCCCATGGCCCCGTGGACACTCCACGGCCCTGTGGACACTCCAAGGCTGCCCCATGGCCCAGTGGACACCCCACGGACACCCCACAGCCTCGTGGACACTCCAAGGCCTCGTGGACACTCCAAGGCCACCCCACGGCCCCGTGGACACCCCGAGGCCACCCCACGGTACGAAGGGAGCGGGACCCTCGTGGTTCCCCAGGTACGGCCGGACCCCATCCCCGTCCCCGTCCCCGCCGGCGCTCCGTGTGCCCGGACACGCGGCCGGCAGCGGCCGTGGGGCCCTTCCCACGCCCTGCCCGAGCCCCGGGGCCCCGGCCGGACCTGTCGGACGAGTCCCGGGGCCCCTCCCGGCGCCCCGAACCCCGTGGGCGGCTCCGACCGCTCTTCCCACCGGGAGCGCCGGGCTCGGCTTTTCCCGGGATAAACCGGGCCTGGGGTGGGGAGGGAGGGAGGAGGGGGACATTGGAGCCCCCCCCCCCCCCAAAAAAAACCCCCAAAATCCGGGGTTTTCCCACGCGCTGGCGCGTGGGGGGCTCATCCCAGTGCGGCCGGACCGGCCGGGATCCCCTCCCCCACCCCCCGAAATTCCCGGGATTGCCCCCAAAAATCATCCCCCCTCCCCAATCCCGAATCGTATTAAACCGGCGTTTTTCCAGACGTTTCCGCGCCTTTTCCTCAGCGGGACCGGGGAGGGGGGGTGGGCAGAGAGCCCCAAATTTTGGGGGAATTGGGGAGGATTTTTTTTCTCCCCCCTCCCAGAGGGAATTTGGGAAAATGGGGTCGAGCAGCTCAGGGGACACGGAGGGGACGAAGAGGGACACGTTTTGTCCCCTCCCAGCACCCCAAAACCCCCGATTTCCTCCCTAAAAGGTGAAGAGGAAATACCGGGGGGGGGGGGTTTCGGTTCCTGTCCCCCCCCCTCCCCCCACGTGTCGCGACAGTGACGTCCCGGTGTCCCCGTGGTGACCCCGCGGGTTTGGGCACCGGGGAGCTCCGCGGTGGCACCGGGTGGTGGTGGTGGCACCCCTGGGGGACAGTGGGGACAAGGGGACAGGCCTGGGGGTGGGTGTCCCCCCACCACGGGGACACACCCGGGAGTGCCCCACCCCAATTCCCAAATTTGGGGTGTCCCCTCTTTGGGGGTGTCGCCCCCATTGTCCCCCTCCCAAATTTGGGTGCCCCCCCCCCCCACTGTCCCCTCCCAAATTTGGGGTGTCCCCTCCCCCGCCACCCCCAAGATGGCGCCGGGGCGACGCCCACAGCTTCCCGCGCCCGCGCCGTCGCGTTGTTATGACGTCACACACCCCGTCCGCACTCAAGATGGCGCCCGGGCGCGCTGTATCTGCGCGGCTTGACCTTCCCAACATGGCGACCGCGCCGCGATGGGTTTGGCGCTGCTGAGTGACGTCATACGGGAGGCGGGACGGCCTTAAAGGGGCCATGACGGCGCGGGGGCCGCGGCCGCCGCCAGGGCCGGAGCGGGCCGAGACCGGCGGCCGGTGAGGGGGGGGGGCTGGGGGTACCGGGGGGATCCCGAGGGGTCCCTGGGGGGCTTCACCGGGTCGGGGGGGGGACCAGGGGAGCTTTACCGGCTCTGGGGGTCCGGGGGGGGCGAAGGTGTGGCGGGGGGGGGGGGGGTGAGTGCAGTTGAGGGGAAGGGGAAGCGCTGAGGGGAGCGAGAGGCCGGGGGGGTAACGGGGCCTGAGGGGGCAATAACGGCCCGGGGAGGGCAATAATGGCCCGGAGAGGTGATTTATGAGGGGATAATTAAGGTGTGAGGGGTAATTAACGCATGGGGTGGCGACGGGGCCTGAGGGGGCAATAACGGCCCTGGGGGGGTGATTCATGAGGGGGCGATTAAGATGTGAGGGAGTAATTAATCCATGTGGGTGGGAACTAAGGTGTGAGGGAGTAATTAACTGGTGTGGGGTAATTAATTGGTGTGGGGGTAATAATGGCTTTAAGAGGGGGTGATAAACATAAAGGGGGCAATTTTGGGGTGGGGGCAGCAATTGGGGAGGGGGCAGTAAAATTGGCGAGGGCAGTAAAGCCTTGGGGGGGGGGGGAGTAATTTGGGGGGGGGCTGTTGTCACCTGGAGGGGCCCTGGGGGTGTCACCAGGGCCCGGTGCCACCACCACGGGCGGGGTGACACGTGCCAGCCTCTGTCACCGGTGCCGCTGTCACCTCCCCGGGGTGTCCTTGGCAAGGACGGGGGAGGGGGCACAGCAGGGCCAGGCCCGGTGGTGGCACCGATGGGGTGACAACGGGGACGGGTGACAGCGCCTGGTGGCCTTGGCACGGTGACCGGCGCTGTCACAGCGGGCCCCTGTCCGTGCCGCAGGAGTCCCCAAGGGAGGGGACACCAAGGTCCCCACCGTGGCGGTGACACCTTGGGGACACCCTGGGGACACCCAGGACCCGGCTTTTCCCCGCTGTGAGGTGCCACCTGGGCGTCCCTCGGTGCCACCTGGGCGTCCCTCGGTGCCACCGCGTGTCCCCAGCTGCTCCTTTTTCCCCTTTTCCCCCCGGTTTTCGGCAGGATTTCGGATGGGCAGAGCCCCCCCCGGCCATGGGGCAGAGCGAGTCGCAGCAGGAGGCCGAGGTGGGACATGTCCCTGTCACCGTCACCCCCGGTGTCCCCACGGCCGGGGAGGGGGGGACGCCGGGGCTCAGCTGTCCCTTGTCCCCGCAGAGCACGGTCCTGAGGGGGCTGCTGGCGGCCTTCAGCAGGGAGCAGCTCCCGACGCGCGCGGTGAGCCGTGCCCCCGGCGGCCTGCTGTCCCTCTGTCCCCGTGTCCCGCGTCCCCAGTGTCCCCAAATTCCGTGTCCCCAGTGTCCCCATGTCCCCAGTGTCCCCAGTATCCCCAGGAACGGTGTCTCCAGTGTCCCCATGTCCCCAGTGTCCCCAGGGACAGTGTTCCTATGTCCCTGGTGTCCCAGTGTCCCCAGTATCCCCAGTGTCCCTATGTCCCCAGTGTCCCTAGGGATGGTGTCCCAGTATCCCCAGTGTCCCCAGGGACAGTGTCCCCAGTATCCCCAGTGTCCCTAGGGGTGGTGTCCCAGTGTCCCCATGTCCCCAGTGTCCCCAGGAACAGTGTCCCCAGTATCCCCAGTGTCCCTAGGGATGGTGTCCCTAGTGTCCCCAGGGACAGTGTCCCCATGTTCCTGTGTCCCTAGGGATGGTGTCCCAGTATCCCCAGTGTCCCCATGTCTGCAGTGTCCCCAGGGACAGTGTCCCCAGTATCCCCAGTGTCCCTAGGGATGGTGTCCCAGTATCCCCAGTGTCCCTAGGGATGGTGTCCCAGTGTCCTCATGTCCCCAGTGTCCCCAGTATCCCCAATGTCCCTAGGGATGGTGTCCCAGTATCCCCAGTGTCCCCATGTCTGCAGTGTCCCCAGGGACAGTGTCCCCAGTATCCCCAGTGTCCCTAGGGATGGTGTCCCCGTGTCCCTATGTCCCTAGGGATGGTGTCCCGGTGTCCCCATGTCCCCAGTGTCCCCAGTATCCCCAGTGTCCCCGTGTCCCCTGTGTCCCCAGGGATGGTGTCCCCATGTCCCCAGTGTCCCCATGTCCCTAACCCCACCAACACAGTGAGCAGAGAACACTGTCCCCATGTCCTTGGACAGTGTCCCCAGTGTCCCTATGTCCCCAGTATCCCCAGTGTCCGTAGGGATGGTGTCCCAGTGTCCCCATGTCCCCAGTGTCCCTAGGGACAGTTTCCCAGTGTCCCCATGTCCCCTGTGTCCCCGTGTCCCCCTGTCCCCAGTATCCCCAGTGTTCGTGTCCTCAGTGTCCCCGTGTCCCCAGTGCCCCCAGTATCCCCAGTGTCCCCATGCCCCCATGCCCCCGCTGCGGCTCAGCACCGCTGAGGGGACACAGCCTCATCCCCTGGGGACGTGTCCTTGTCCCCGAGCCCCTTGCGTCCCCCCACGCCGTCGGTCACCTCCCGCCGTCCCTCCGCAGGTGCTCTGGACCGTCCTGGGCCTCGCCGTGGCCATCATGGCCGTCGCCGCGCTGGGCTGGTGGCTGCGCCGCAGGAGTGAGTGCCGGCCCCGCGGTGGCCCTGGGGGCGGCGGTGGCGGTGCCGCGGCGCGCTGACGCCGTCCCCTCGCTGTCCCCAGAGGTCCCCACGCAGGAGCCGCCCCGGTATCGCTTCCGCAAGCGGGACAAGGTCCTGTTCTACAGCCGCAAGATCATGCGTAAGGTGACCCTCGGGGCGGCAGCGGGGCCGGCGCCGGGCCACCGCCACCCCCGGGTGACACCGCGGCGCCCCGTCCCCACCCCCAGGTGTCCCAGTCCACGTCGTCCCTGGTGGACGCCAGCGTGTCCAGCGGCGCCGCGCGGCCGCGCAGCCGCAAGAAGCTGAAGGTGCTGAGCATCGCCAAGAAGTGAGTGGACGCTGCGGTGGCCGTGGCGTGGCTGCGGCCAGCGGTCCCCGCGGTGTCCCCGCGGTGTCCCCGCGGTGTCCCCGCTGTCCCCCCGGGGCACTGCTGTCCCTGCAGGGTGCTGGGGTGCTCTGAGGAGCTGCTGTTCCTGCAGCTGTGCGAGTACCCGGGGCGGGTCCCTGTGTCCCCGCGGTGTCCCTGCGGTGTCCCCACGGGTACATGGCCATCCCCGTGGTGTCCCTGCGGTGTCCCCACGGGTACACAGCCTTCCCTGCCGTGTCCCTGCTGTCCCCACGGGTACACAGCCGTCCCTGCAGTGTTCCTGCCGTGTCCCCATGCTGTCCCCATGGGTACACAGCTGTCCCCACGCTGTCCCCACGCTGTCCCCACGCTGTCCCCATGCTGTCCCCACGGGTACACAGCCGTCCCCACGCCGTCCCCACGCTGTCCCCACGGGTACACAGCCGTCCCTGCAGTGTTCCTGCCGTGTCCCCATGCTGTCCCCATGGGTACACAGCTGTCCCCACGCTGTCCCCACGGGTACACAGCCGTCCCCACGCCGTCCCCACGCTGTCCCCACGGGTACACAGCTGTCCCCACACTGTCCCCAGGGTCTCGGCCAGCTTCCTGCGCATCCAGAAGGAGCCGCCCACGCTGCAGCTGAAGGAGCCGCCGCCCTCGGTGCTGGAGGCCGACCTGACCGAGTTCGACGTGGCCAGCTCGCACCTGCCCTCCGAGGTGCTCTACATGCTCAAGAACGTCCGGTGAGCGGCCTGGGGTCGGGATCCCCCCTGGAATCGGGATCTATCCCTGAGATGGGGATCCAGCCATGGCGGGTTTAGGGTGAGGGTCCTGCAGGGAGGGGTCGGGATCTGTCCCTGGGGTCGGGATCTGGCTTTGGGATGAGGATCTGTCTTTGGGATCAGGATTCATCCCTGAGATTGGGATTGTCTACGGGGTTGGGATCCATCCACGGGCTCAGGATCTGTTTATGGGATGAGGATCCATCCACAGGCTCAGGATCCATCCACGGGCTCAGGATCCGTTTATGGCATGAGGATCCGTAGGTTCAGGATCTGTTTATAGGATCCATCCATGGGCTCAGGATCCGTTTATGGGATGAGGATCCATAGGCTTAGGATCTGTTTATGGGGTGAGGATCCATTTATGGGGTGAGGATCCATCCATGGGCTCAGGATCCGTTTATGGGGTCAGTGTCCACCGCAGGGCTCAGGATCAGGCTCTGAGGGTCAGGACTTGACCGCAGGGACCGAGCTCCACCCTCGGACAGCTCCTCCGAGTGGATCCCTGCATCCCCCTGTCTGGGGCAGCTCCGGCTGTCCCCAGTGTCCCCACGGTGTCCCAGCTGTCCCCGCTGTCCCCGCTGTCCCCCGCTGTCCCCCGCTGTCCCCGCTGTCCCCCGCTGTCCCCTCTGTCCCCCGCTGTCCCCGCTGTCCCCGCTGTCCCCCGCTGTCCCCTCTGTCCCCGCTGTCCCCGCTGTCCCCCGCTGTCCCCGCTGTCCCCACGGTGTCCCAGCTGTCCCCTCTGTCCCCCGCTGTCCCCCGCTGTCCTCTCTGTCCCCCGCTGTCCCCGCTGTCCCCGCTGTCCCCTCTGTCCCCCGCTGTCCTCTCTGTCCCCCGCTGTCCCCGCTGTCCCCGCTGTCCTCTCTGTCCCCCGCTGTCCCCCGCTGTCCCCGCTGTCCCCCGCTGTCCCCGCTGTCCCCCGCTGTCCCCTCTGTCCCCCGCTGTCCCCCGCTGTCCCCGCTGTCCCCCGCTGTCCCCTCTGTCCCCCGCTGTCCTCTCTGTCCCCCGCTGTCCCCCGCTGTCCCCGCTGTCCCCCGCTGTCCCCCGCTGTCCCCGCTGTCCCCGCTGTCCCCCGCTGTCCCCTCTGTCCCCCGCTGTCCTCTCTGTCCCCCGCTGTCCCCGCTGTCCCCGCTGTCCCCACAGTGACGCCGCTGTCCCCACGGTGTCCCCGCAGGGTGCTGGGGCACTTTGAGAAGCCGCTGTTCCTGGAGCTGTGCAAGCACATGGTGTTCCAGCAGTGCCAGCAGGGCGAGGACGTGTTCCGGCCGGGCCAGCCCGACACCAGCATCTACGTCCTGCAGGAGGGGAAACTGGAGCTGCTGCTCACCGAGACGGTCAGGGGACACCTGGGGACACCTGGGGACGGTCAGGGGACACCTGGGGACACCTGGGGATGGTCAGGGGACACCTGGGGACACCTGGGGACAGCCAGGGGGATATTTGGGGACGCTGAAGGGTATCTGGGGGACTCCAGGGACACCCTGGGACAGCGGAGGGACAGCTGGGGGAACACCTGGAGACACCTGGGGGTCAACCCAGGGACATGTGGGGACACCCTGGGACACCTGGGGGACACCAGGGACACTCATGAGACAGCCAGGGACACCTGGGGACATCTGGGGGACACTTCAGGGACACACAGGGGACACCTGAAGATGTTTCAGGACACGTGAGGGACACCAGGGGCACCGCAAGGACACCCAGGGGACACCAGGGGACACGTGGGGACATCCGGGGGATATCTGGGGGCAGCCAGGAACACGCAGGGACATCTGAGGGACACAGAGGGGACACCTGGAGATGTCTCAGGACACATGGGGGACACCAGGGGACAGCAGGGGTGACGCGGGGCGTGTCCTGGCAGGACGGGAAGGAGACGGTGATGAAGGAGGTGTTTCCTGGGGACAGCGTCCACAGCCTGCTCAGCATCCTGGACGTCATCACGGTACTGCCGGTGTCCCCAAGCCCCCCCAGGCTGTCCCCAAACCCCCCCAGGCTGTCCCCAAGCCCCTCCAACCCAACCATGGCCGTCCTGACCCCAACCGTGACTCTCCCCAAACTCCTCCAGCCCAACCACGACCACCCCAAACCCCTTCACCAGTCCCCAGCTGCCCCCAAGCCCCGTCCGTGGCCAGGACGGCCCCGCTGTGCCCCCCTGACCCCCAGGCTGCCCCCAGGGCCACCAGCGGCCGTACCGGACGGTCTGCGCCCGCGCGGCCGAGGACTCCACGGTGCTGCGCCTGCCGGTCGAGGCCTTCTCGGCCGTCTTCGAGAAGTACCCCGAGAGCCTGGTGAGGGTGGTGCAGGTGAGTTCGGGGTCTGGGGGACCCCCGGGATGTCCCTGGGGGTGACAGGGGACCGACGGTGGCTCGGTGTCCTTCCGCAGATCATCATGGTGCGGCTGCAGCGCGTCACCTTCCTGGCCTTGCACAACTACCTGGGGCTGACCAACGAGCTCTTCAGCCACGTGAGTTCGGGCCGGAATTCGGACGGGTCCTGGGCTGGCTCTGGAGCTCTCTGGTGTCCCCCCAGCCGCTCTGATGTCCCTCTGTCCCCAAACCTCCAGGACATGCAGCCCCTGCGGCTCTTCCCGCAGCCCGGCCACGCCGCCCGCACCAGCCCCGTCCGGCACGGCAAGCGCGGCCTGGGCGGCACCGACGAGGGCCGGGACACGGGTGAGACACCCACGGGGTCCCGAGACCCTCCACCCCAATCATTTGTGGGGTCTCTGCTGCTTCCTACTCAGTTTTGGGGTGGTCTCATCCCGCAGCCGAGCTGATGAAAGCCGCCGGCCTGGAGACGCCGGCGGTGCCACCGCCGCTGAGCCGCTGCATCTCCATGCCCGTGGATATCTCGGGTGGGTTCCGGGGGTGTGGCCGTCACCCAGGGGTGGCTTTGTCCCCGTTTTGTGACCCCCTCCCCTCCTGTGACCCCTGCCAGGCATCCAGAAGGGTCCCCGCTCGGATTTCGACATGGCCTACGAGCGCGGCCGCATCTCGGTGTCGCTGCAGGAGGACAGCTCCGGCACCTTCGGGCAGGTACGGCTGGGTCTGCCCCGGAATCCTACCCCAAATCCCCCCAAATCCCACCCTGAATTCACCCCTGAGTCCCACCCTGAATCCGCTCTGAATCCACCCCGGAATCCTACCCCAAATCCCCCCAAATCCCACCCTGAATCCACTCCTGAATCCACCCTGAATCCACTCCTGAATCCCACCCCAAATCCCCCCAAATCCCACCCTGAATTCACCCCTGAGTTCCACCCTGAATCCACCCTGAATCCACCCCTGAATCCCACCCCACATCCCACCCTGAATCCACTCCTGAGTTCCACCCTGAATCCACCCCTGAGTCCACCCCTGAATCCCACCCCAAATCCCCCCCCAAATCCCACCCTGAATCCACCCCTGAGTCCCACCCCAAATCCCCCCTGAATCCCACCCCAAATCCCACCCTGAATCCACCCGAGTCCCATCCTGAATCCACTCTGAATCCCACCTCAAATCCCCCGAATCCACCCCAAATCCTCCCTGAATCCCACCCCAAATGCACCCTGAATTCACCCCAAATCCATCCTGAATCCCACCCCAAATCCCCCTTGCATCCACCCTGAATCCCTCTGAATCCCACCCCAAATCCCCCCTGAATCCACCCTGAATCCTTCCTGGATCCCACCCCAAATCCCACCCTGAACCCCCCTGAATCCCACCCCAAATACCCCCCTGAATCCACCCCAAATCCCCCCTGAATCCCACCCTGAATCCTGCCTGAATCCCACCCTGAACCCCCCTGAATCCCACCCCACGTCCCCCCTGAATCCCACCCCAAATGCACCCTGAATCCACTCGAGTCCCACCCCAAATCCCCCCTGAATCCCCCCCGCATCCCCCCACCTCCCGCCTCACGCCGGCGCCGTCGGTGCTGCCCAGTCGGTGTCTCAGGAGCCCAAGGAGCGCAAGTCGGTGACGCTGGAGGAGCAGCCCTCGGGGATTTACCACTACAGCTCCTGCGAGGAGGACGCGGGCACGGGCACGGGGCCAGGGACGTGTCCCTTCGGGCCCTACCAGGGCCGCCAGAGCAGCGACATCTTCGAGGAGGCCAAGCGGGAGCTCATCAAGCTCATGAAGGTCGAGGTGAGGGCGGCCCCGGGGTCAGCGGGGCTTTGCGTGGGGTCCTGTGGGGTCGTGGAGGGTTTCTGGTGGTCACCGGTGGTCACCTTCCTGCTGGCTCCTGGTCACTTTGGGGTGCGTCGCCGTTGTCTCGTGGTGGTCACCGTGTGGCGCTCCCTGTGAGCCTGGGGGGATCCCACATCTCTTTGGGGTGATCCCTGTGACTCTGGGGGATCCCACATCTCTTTGGGGTGGTCCCTGTGAGCCCAGGGGGGATCCCACATCTCTTTGGGGTGGTCCCTGTGAGCCCGGGGGGATCCCACATCTCTTTGGGGTGATCCCTGTGAGCCCAGAGGGATCCCACATCTCTTTGGGGTGGTCCCTGTGAGCCCGGGGGATCCCACATCTCTTTGGGGTGATCCCTGTGAGCCCAGGGGGGATCCCACATCTCTTTGGGGTGATCCCTGCGAGCCCAGGGGGATCCCACATCTCTTTGGGGTGGTCCCTGCGAGCCCAGGGGGATCCCACATCTCTTTGGGGTGATCCCTGCGAGCCCAGGGGGATCCCACATCTCTTTGGGGTGGTCCCTGTGAGCCCAGAGGGATCCCACATCTCTTTGGGGTGATCCCTGTGAGCCCAGAGGGATCCCACATCTCTTTGGGGTGGTCCCTGTGAGCCCAGAGGGATCCCACATCTCTTTGGGGTGGTCCCTGTGAGCCCAGGGGGATCCCACATCTCTTTGGGGTGATCCCTGTGACTCTGGGGGATCCCACATCTCTTTGGGGTGATCCCTGCGAGCCCAGGGGGATCCCACATCTCTTTGGGGTGATCCCTGTGAGCCCGGGGGGATCCCACATCTCTTTGGGGTGCTCCCTGTGACTCTGGGGGATCCCACATCTCTTTGGGGTGGTTCCTGTGAGCCCGGGGGGATCCCACATCTCTTTGGGGTGCTCCCTGTGACTCTGGGGGATCCCACATCTCTTTGGGGTGATCCCTGTGACTCTGGGGGATCCCACATCTCTTTGGGGTGATCCCTGTGAGCCCGGGGGGATCCCACATCTCTTTGGGGTGATCCCTGTGAGCCCGGGGGGATCCCACATCTCTTTGGGGTGATCCCTGTGAGCCCAGGGGGATCCCACATCTCTTTGGGGTGATCCCTGTGAGCCCAGGGGGGATCCCACATCTCTTTGGGGTGGTTCCTGCTCTTCTTGGGGTGGTTCCTGTGACTTTAGGATGGTCCCCAGTCTCCTTGGGGTGGTCCCCCATCACTTTGGGGTGGTCCCCGTGACCTTAGGGTGGTCCCCGGTCTCTTTGGGGCGGTCCCCAGTCTCTTTGGGGTGGTCCCTGCTCTTCCTGGGGTGGTTCCTGTGACTTTAGGATGGTCCCCAGTCTCCTTGGGGTGGTCCCCCATCACTTTGGGGTGGTCCCTGTGGTCCCCAGTCTCTTTGGGGTGGTCCCCCATCACTTTGGGGTGGGTTCCCCTCTCCTCATGGTGGTCCCCATCGCTTCCTGGTGGCCCCCATGACCTCCTGGTCACCCTCTGTCCTCCTGCTGACCCCACAACGGTCCCGTCCTTCCCTCCAGGACCCTTCTCTCCTCAACAACCGCGTCCTGCTCCACCACGCCAAAGGCGGGACGGTCATCGCCCGCCAGGGCGACCAGGTGGGTTTTGGGGACCGTCACCTCCTTTCCAGGCAGAAACAACCCCAGAGCCACCGGGGTGGTGACAACCAGAAGAGCTTGGTGGCCCTCTGGATCCCCGGTGACCCCGTGGGGTGCCAGGAGGTCCCCAGGAGGTGACGAGTGACGTTCCCGGCAGGACGTGAGCCTGCACTTCGTGCTCTGGGGCTGCCTGCACGTGTACCAGCGCATGATCGACAAGGAGGAGGATGTGTGCCTGTTCCTGACGCAGCCCGGCGAGCTGGTGGGACAGCTGGCTGTGCTCACCGGGGAGCCCCTCATCTTCACCATCAAGGCCAACCGCGACTGCACCTTCCTCAAGATCTCCAAGTCCGACTTCTACGAGTGAGTCCGGCCTCCTTTGGGGGCGGTCAGCGGGGCTGGCGTGGGGTGGCCTCAGGTTGGACGGAAAACAGAGCTGAAACGGCTGGGGAGCGTCCAAAAGAGGCCACCAGGATGAGGAAGGTCTGGAGGGTCATTGAGATACGGAAATTGAACCGTGGGCGAGTGTCCCAAGAGGATGAGGAAGGGTGTGGAAGGTCGCTGAGATAAGGAAGTTCAACCTTGGAAGTGTCCGGAGGAGGCCACCAGGGCGAGGAAGGTCTGGATGGTCACTGAGATGAGGAACCATTGGGGAGTGTCCGGAGGAGGCCACCAGGGCGAGGAGGGTCTGGGT
The DNA here is from genome assembly GCF_009650955.1 of Corvus moneduloides. Classification (NCBI taxonomy): domain Eukaryota; kingdom Metazoa; phylum Chordata; class Aves; order Passeriformes; family Corvidae; genus Corvus; species Corvus moneduloides. The sequence goes on from NC_045507.1 coordinate 822,044, forward strand.
GGTCACTGAGATGAGGAACCATTGGGGAGTGTCCAAAAGAGGCCACCAGGGCGAGGAGGGTCTGGAGGGGCCGAGGGGACATGGAATGTTCTCGAGCTCCTCACCTTCCTCGTGGCCAGCGCCGATCTCTGCTGTGGCGCCGGTGACAGGACCTGAAGTGCCAGCAGAAGGTTGGGTGGGGACATCAGGAGAAGGTTCTTCCCCCCAAGGGTGGTGGGACACCACAACATCTCCCCACGGAACGGTCCCAGCCCCAGGGTGGGATTTCGGGGTGTCCCGAGCGAGGCCATCGGTCGGATCCGTGATCCCGGTGGGTTCCCCACCTCCAGGGGGGCGTTTTGGGGGTCACCCCCGTGACCTCCCGCGTGTTGTCCCCCAGGATCATGCGGGAGCAGCCCAGCGTGGTGCTGAGCGTGGCCCACACCGTGGCCGCCCGCATGTCGCCCTTCGTGCGCCAGATGGACTTCGCCATCGACTGGATGGCCGTAGAGGCCGGCCGGGCGCTCTACAGGTGAGTGACCGCTCCCAGGCGTCCACCTCGGCTCGGCTCGGGCCGCCCAGGCCTCGAGGTGCCACCAGCGCTGTCCCCAGGCAGGGGGACAAGTCGGACTGCACCTACATCGTGCTCAACGGGCGGCTGCGCTCCGTCATCCAGAAGGGCAGCGGCAAGAAGGAGCTGGTGGGCGAGTACGGCCGCGGTGACCTCGTGGGCGTGGTGAGTGCCACCCCCGCGGGTGGGGGACGCCTCGGCGGCCACCTCGGGGACCACCTCGGCTCCTCCACGGCCTCGGCCTCGTCCTGCAGGTGGAGGCGCTGACGCGGCAGCCCCGGGCCACCACGGTGCACGCGGTGAGGGACACGGAGCTGGCCAAGCTGCCCGAGGGGACCCTCAACAACATCAAGCGCAGATACCCGCAGGTACCCCCGGGTGGCCCCACGGCCTGGCTGGTGGCCCCACCTCTAATTAAAACCAGCTGGAATTAAAGAGTTAACGAAGCTGTTGGAGGAGGAGAGCGGGTGAAGGGATGGTGGCGCTTGAGGTCTTCAGATGGATGGGGGTGGTGGCACCTGAGGTCCCCAAGGGTGAGGGGTGGTGGCACCTGAGGTCCCCAAGGGTGAGGGGTGGTGGCACCTGAGGTCTCCAAGGACAGATGGTGGCGGTGGCACCCAGGAAGTCCCGTCGGTCTCTGCAGCTCCGATGGCCGTGGCCATCCGTGTCCTTGTCCCCACAGGTCGTCACCCGCCTCATCCACCTCCTGAGCCAGAAGATCCTGGGGAACCTCCAGCAGCTCCGCGGGCCCTTCGCAGGTGGGGGACAACGGGGTGACCTCTCCGGGGCTGGCGGCCATCACCGGAGCAGCGTGTCCACTTGTCCGTGTCCACCCAGGGTCCGGCCTGGGCATGGCCTCCAGCTCGGAGCCCATCAACCCCACCAGCAACCTGTCGACGGTGGCGGTGCTGCCCGTGTGCGACGAGGTGCCCATGGCGGCCTTCACGCTGGAGCTGCAGCACGCGCTCAACGCCATCGGTGAGTGACCACGGCAGTGACCAGGGCACAGTGACCGCAGGCCCGTGGCACCCTGGTGACCCGGGGGTGGTGGTGGTTGCGGCCCCACGGGGTGGTCTTGGTTGTGGTGGGCGCCATGAGGGTGACCACGGCATGGTGGTGGCATGGTGGCCGCAAGCTCGTGGTGTGATGGTGACCATTGGTATGGTGGTGCCATGGCATGGAGATGACCACAGCCCCATGGTATGATGGTGACCACAGCATGGTGGTGACCACAGCCCCATGGCCTGGAGATGACCACAACCCCATGGTACGATGGTGACCACAGCATGGTAGTGACCACAGCCCCATGGCCTGGAGATGACCACAACCCCATGGCACGGTGGCCACAGCATGGTGGTGACCACAGAATGGTGGTGACCACAGCCCCATGGCCTGGAGATGACCACAGCCCCATGGCATGGTGACCACAGCATGGTAGTGGCCACAGCCCCATGGCCTGGAGATGACCGCAGCCCCATGGCATGGTGGCCACGGCCTGCAGATGACCGCAGCCCCACGCCGATGACCACGTCCCTCCCTCCGCAGGTCCCACGCTGCTCCTCACCAGCGACATCATCCGCGCCCGCCTGGGCTCCTCGGCCCTGGAGAGGTAACCCCGGTGGGGCGCGGCGTCCCCGCGTGCCCCCAGGCCACCGCTGACCGCTGCGTGCCCCCGGGCAGCATCCAGGAGTACCGGCTGTCCGGCTGGCTGGCGCAGCAGGAGGACATCCACCGCATCGTCCTCTACCAGACCGACTGCACGCTGACCCCCTGGACGCTGCGCTGCATCCGCCAGGCCGACTGCATCCTCATCGTGGGGCTGGGCGACCAGGAGCCCGCCCTGGGCGAGGTGGGGCCTGGGGGGGATCTGGGAGGGGGGACAGGGACCTGGGAGAGGTGGGACAGGGACCTGGGGTCGGACAGGGACCTGGGAGAGGTGGGACAGTGGGACAGGGAACTGGGAGAGGTGGGATGGGGGCCTGGAGTGAGACCTGGGGAGGACAGGGACCTGGGAGAGATGGGAGAGGTGGGACAGGGACCTGGGAGAGGTGGGACAGTGGGACAGGGAGCTGGGAGAGGTGGGATGGGGGAGCTGGGGGTGGGACAAGGATCTGGGAGGGGTGGGACGGGGAGCTGGGACAGCTCTGGGAGTGGGACAGAGGGACATGGATGTGTGGGCACAGGGGGACGTGGGGACACACGGACACGGGATATGGGACATAACCCCTCCTCTGGGGGCTGGGACAGAGCTCTGCGACAGGGCCGGGGCTCTGTGGGACAAGGACAGGGTGGGACCAGGCTCTGGGGCTCGGCACAGGGCTCCAGGGGTGTCCCAGGGGTGTCCCAGGGGTGTCCCAGGGGTGTCGCAGCCCCTCGGTGACCCCGTGGTGGCCGCCGCAGCTGGAGCAGATGCTGGAGAACACGGCGGTGCGGGCGCTGAAGCAGCTGGTGCTGCTGCACCGCGAGGACGGCCCCGGCCCGGCGCGCACCGTCGAGTGGCTCAACATGCGCAGCTGGTGCTCCGGCCACCTGCACATCCGCTGCCCCCGCCGCGTCTTCTCGCGCCGCAGCCCCGCCAAGCTGGTGAGCGTCCCCTCCCCTGCGCCGGCCCCGGCAGGTGGCCGCCGCCGCCGCCATCGTCACCCGTGTCCTCCCCACCGTGTCCCACAGCGGGAGATGTACGAGAAGGTGTTCGAGAAGAGCGCCGACCGCCACAGCGACTTCTCGCGCCTGGCGCGCGTCCTCACCGGCAACACCATCGCCCTGGTGCTGGGCGGCGGCGGCGCCAGGTGGGCGCTGGGCCCTTGTCCTTGTGTGCCCCTTGTGTCCCCCTGTCCCTGTGTGCCCCTGTCCCTGTGTGCCCATGTCCTGTGTCCCCATATCTCATGTCCCTACATCCCTGTGACCCCCTACCCACATCCCTCTGTCCCTGTGTCCCCCTGTCCCTCTGTCCTTGTGTGCCCCCGTCCCCCTGTCCCCCGTCCCCTTGTCCCCCTGTCCCTGTGTCCCCCTGTCCCCCTGTCCCCTTGTCCCCCCATCCCTCTGTCCCTCTGTCCCCCGTCCCTCTGTCCCTCTGTACCCCTGTCCCTGTGTCCCCTTGTCCCCTTGTCCCCCTGTCCCTCTGTCCCCCTGTCCCCCGTCCCTCTGTCCCTCTGTACCCCTGTCCCTGTGTCCCCTTGTCCCCCCATCCCTCTGTCCCTCTGTCCCCCGTCCCTCTGTCCCTCTGTACCCGTCCCCCTGTCCCTCTGTCCCCCTGTCCCTCTGTCCCCCTGTCCCTCTGTCCCCCTGTCTCTCTGTCCCCCTGTCTCTCTGTCCCTCTGTCCCTGTGTCCCCCTGTCCCCCTGTCCCTCTGTCCCCCTGTCCCGTGTCCGTCTGTCCCCCTGTCCCCAACCTCTTTGGTGACCACAGGGCCTCGCTGACCCTGATCCCTGCGCGATTTCCAGGGGCTGCTCCCACATCGGGGTCATTAAGGCCATGGAGGAGTCGGGGATCCCCATCGACCTGGTGGGGGGCACCTCCATCGGCGCCTTCATCGGGGCGCTCTACGCCGAGGAGCGCAGCGCCGTGCGCACCAAGCAGCGGGCACGCGAGTGGGCCAGGGTGGGTGCCGGGGGCATGGCAGCGGGCCAGGGTGGGTGCCAGGGGGCCAGGGTGGGTGCCAGGGGGCACGGCAGCGGGCCAGGGTGGGTGCCAGGGGGCCAGGGTGGGTGCCAGGGGGCACGGCAGCGGGCCAGGGTGGGTGCCAGGGGGCCAGGGTGGGTGCCAGGGGCAGGTGGGTGCCTTCGTCCCCTTTCTGCTCCTTTTCTGTCCTTATTTTTCTTTCTCCTCCTCCTCTTCCTGCTCCTCCCGTCCTTACTCTTCTTCCTTTTCTTTTTGCTGTTCCTCCTTCTCCTCCTTCATCTCCTTTCTCCTCCTCCTTCTTCTCCCTCTTGCTGCTTCTCTTCCTTCATCTCCTTTCTCCTTTTCTCTCCTTATTTTTCTTCCTCCTCCTCCTCCTCCTCCTCCTCCTCCCCCCCAGTGCATGAATTCCGTTTTTGAGACCGTCCTGGACCTCACCTACCCCATCACCTCCATGTTCTCGGGCTCGGCCTTCAACGCCAGCATCAACCGAGTCTTCCAAGACAAGCAGATCGAGGTGTGTCCCCCCCTCCGCGCCCCGTGCCACCCCCAGAGCCCCTCCCCGATGTCCCCGCGGTGTCACCCAGCCCGTCCCCTCCCCGCAGGACCTGTGGCTGCCCTACTTCAACGTCACCACGGACATCACGGCCTCGGCCATGCGGGTGCACACGGACGGTGAGAGCTCCCTGGGGCGCACGGGGCACCCAGACCGGTGTCACCTCCCCGCATCCCGAGGGGGACGGCAAGGACACGGGGCAGGGCTGGCTTCCCAGAGCCACCGGCTGCTGCTGACCCCACCTTGGCGTCGGTGGTGGGGCGGGAGGGGACAGCGGGGGCTGCACGAGGCGCTAACACCGCTGACCACTAACCCCAGTAACCCCCAGTGCAGCATGGGGACGTGGTGGTGGCAGTGCTGGGGGGGGGGCGTGGTGGTGGTGGCCGTGGGGCCACGGTGGTGGTGGTGTTGGGGCCATGGTTGTGGGGCCACGGTGGTGGTGGTGTTGGGGCCATGGTTGTGGGGCCACGGTGGTGGTGTTGGGGACATCGCAGTGGTGGTGGGGACACGGTGGTGGTTGGGACCTGGTGACGGTGGTGGGAACGTTGCGGTGGCTGCCCCTCGTCCTCGCCCGGTGCCGGAGCTCACCTGGGACATTGAGCCGTCCACGGCCACCCCGCTGCCCGGTGGCCCTCGCCCTGCCCGTGCCCGCTGGCCTCTAACGCCCACTAATCCCCTCTGACCCCTCTAACCCGCCCCCCTCCCTCGCCGCTGGCTGCCAACGTCCCCTCCCCCCCCGTGCCCTCCTGGGTCACCCCCCGCGGTCCCGGTGGCCGTGACCGTGTCCTCTCCGTCCCCAGGCAGCCTCTGGCGCTACGTCCGAGCCAGTGCGTCCTATACCCCCTACCTGCCTCCGCTCTGCGACCCCAAGGACAGCCACTGGCTGGTGGACGGCTGCTATGTTAACAATGTCCCAGGTCAGCACCTCGCTCGCCGGGGCCCGACCCCAAAACCGCCAGCAAAACCCCAAAAGCCACTCTAGAACACCAAAAAAAAACCCCAAACCACCAAAAAACCCCCAAAACCACAGCCGGAGCGTCCGCACCACCACTCAGGGCGCGCCGGGGTTCCTCTGCACCCCGTTGGGTGACCCCTTGGGTTCTCCACTGGGTGTCCCATTGGGTGTCCCATTGGGTTCTCCATTGGGTGTCCCATTGGGTTCTCCATTGGGTTCTCCATTGGGTGTCCCATTGGGTGACCCCTTGGGTTCTCCATTGGGTGTCCCATTGGGTGACCCTTTGGGTGACCCCTTGGGTTCTCCATTGGGTGTCCCATTGGGTTCTCCATTGGGTGCCCCATTGGGTGACCCCTTGGGATCTCCATTGGGTGTCCCATTGGGTTCTCCATTGGGTTCTCCATTGGGTGTCCCATTGGGTTCTCCATTGGGTTCTCCATTGGGTGCCCCATTGGGTTCTCCATTGGGTGTCCCATTGGGTTCTCCATTGGGTTCTCCATTGGGTGTCCCATTGGGTGACCCCTTGGGATCTCCATTGGGTTCTCCATTGGGTGCCCTATTGGGATCTCCATTGGGTTCTCCATTGGGTGCCCTATTGGGATCTCCATTGGGTTCTCCATTGGGTGCCCTATTGGGATCTCCATTGGGTGCCCTCTTGGGTTCCCCACTGGGTGACCCTCGGGGCGCAGACACGTCCCGGCGCGGGCAGGGCGAGCAGCGAGCGGCGAGGGGCGGCCGCCCCCGGGGCGGGTGCCGGTGCCGGGGCGGCGGCGCTGACGGCGTTTGTTGCGTTCCCGCCGGCGCAGGCTCGCTCTGGCGCTACGTGCGCGCCAGCATGACCCTCTCGGGGTACCTGCCCCCGCTCTGCGACCCCAAGGACGGCAACTTGCTGATGGACGGGGGTTACATCAACAACCTGCCAGGCAAGTCAGTGGCATCGGTGGCACCGCGGGCGCGGGGCGGGAGTTTGGCGCACGGATGGACGGACGGACGGAAGGATGGAGGGACGGCCACGGCTCGGTTTGGCGGCTTCTTGGTGGCGTTGGGTGATGGTGGTGATGGGAAGGGATGGCCGGCTGCTGGTTTTTGCCGCGCCGGGCGGCTTTCCAGAACGTTCCGTGGACTTTCCTGGACAGGATCCATCTGTCTTGCATCCCTCTTCCATCCTGTCTTGATGCCTTTTCCATCCCGGGCGCTTTTCCAGAACATTCCGCGTCCCTTCGCCTGCAGGATCTGTCCCATCTTTTGTTACACCTTGATGTCTCTCCGTGCCCGGCAGTTTTCCAGAACATTCTCTGGTTTTCCATGGTCAGGATCCATCCATCTTCCATCGTCTCTTGATGCCTTTTCCATTCTGGGCGGTCTTCCAGAGCATTCCATGGATTTCCATGGTCAGGATCCATCTTCCATCCCTCTTCCATCATCTCTTGATGTCCTCGGAGCTGGTCACCCTCTTGGGGCATCTCCACCCTCTGTCACCCGTCCCAGGAGTCACAGCCCTGGTGTCACCTCCTGGTGTCACCTCCTGGTGCTTTCCCGGATGATTTCCATCCTTCACCCGCCTCCGTCTCCGTCCTGCGCTGTCCCCTCAGGGACCTCCTGGGGCCCCTTCACCCGTCACCGTCCAGCTCTGCACGTCGCCATCCCAGGCGTCCTCTCCGCCCTCCTTCACCTCCCGGCACCTCCGTCCATCTCTTGATGTTCCTCTTCCGGCCATTCTGTGTCACCTCTGGGGGTCTTGGGAGGTCACCCTTGTCCCCTTCATGTGCTGGGGACCTTCCTCCATCCGGCATCATCGGCACTACGTTGGGTGACTCTGGTGGCATCTTTGGGCTCCTTGGGTTCGAGGCCACCTTCCTCATCGTCATCATCATCATCATGGTCATCATCCCTTCATGTCCTCCAGGACCATCTCCATTCTCTTCTCCATGGAAATGACCTTCCTCTATCATCATCATCATCGTCGTCACTGTCACCATCATCCCTTGGGGTCCTCCAGGACTTTCTCCATCACCATCATCATCATCATCATCATCTTCTTCATCATCATCAATCATCATCACTGTCACCATCATCCCTTGGGGTCCTCCAGGACTTTCTCCACCCCCTCAGACCATCTTCATCCTCCTCCACCTCCGAGCCATCTCCTGGCACCGTCCCTCGGCGTCACCGCCCGTCCCCCCGAGCGTGTCCGCCCTCCCTCCTGTGCCAACGACCTCCGTCACCTCCTGGTGTCCCCCACGCTGGAGCCACCGGCCGCCCTCCACGCCCCCGACCCCACCACCCCTCGTGGCGCCACCGGCCGACCCCGCAACGCCGCTGACCCCTCGTTGTCCCTCTGTCCACCCCCGCAGCCGACATCGCGCGCAACATGGGCGCCAAGACGGTCATCGCCATCGACGTGGGCAGCCAGGACGAGACCGACCTGTGCAACTACGGCGACTCCTTGTCGGGCTGGTGGCTGCTCTGGAAGCGCCTCAACCCCTGGGCCGAGAAGGTCAAGGTGAGGCCACGGGGTGACCTCCCTGGGGGTGTTCTGGCCATCGTTGGGGTGTTCTGGTCATCGTTGGGGTGTTCTGGTCATCATTGGGGTTCTCCGGCCATCGTTGGGGTGTTCTGGTCATCGTTGGGGTGTTCCGGTCATCGTTGGGGTGTTCCGGTCATTGTTGGGGTTCTCCGGCCATCGTTGGGGTGTTCTGGTCATTGTTGGGCTGTTCTGGCTCTTTCTTGGGGTTCTCTGGCCACCCTTGGGGTCTTCTGATTCTTCATCGAGGTTCTCCACGAACCTCAATGTCCTGAGTGTCCCGGCAGGTGCCGGACATGGCGGAGATCCAGTCGCGCCTGGCCTACGTGTCGTGCGTCCGGCAGCTGGAGGTGGTCAAGTCCAGCTCCTACTGCGAGTACATCCGGCCACCCATTGACCGCTTCAAGACCATGGACTTCGGGAAGTTCGACGAGATCTACGTGAGTTTGGGGGGGCTGGGAAGGGTGGGAGGCGCGGGGTTGGGGGCTCCG